>NW_024352787.1:23499279-23639279 GCF_902729225.1 Pteropus medius
CAGAGCTAGGCCAAGTGACTCCTCGGAACCCGGAACAACAACAGAAAATCTGTAACATCGAAATGACTCCCCCGCCCCCGTCACGTGCCTGAATTACTTCTGAACTTGACAAATACTTGAGCTGCCTGCAAATGTTATCTCATATGGTTTATTGCAAATAAATGAAACAGGCAAGTTTCTCCTTTCTGTGGAACACAGACTCATTAATATCCCAAAGCTGCTCTGCACAGGACCCAGATCTTCCCCCTCAGTCCTAACAGGACCAGATCCCTTCCAGATCCCACCTCATGATGACTGCTAGAAGGGGAGGGGGAGCATTCTTAGGGCTGCTGCTTCATCCCTGCAAAAGCGTGACCACCCGGTGTGTCTGGGGCAGAGGCTTGTGGTTCCCAGAGCTGACACATCTTGCACCTGCACACCACGCGGCAGCCAGGCTGAGATGTCCCCATGCTCCTCCACACAGGCTAACGTCTCCCAGCTCCAATCTGAAGCGGGGAAGTGGAAGCCCAGTTTCCACCTGGATTCCTGCCCAGGGAATGTGAGAGGGAGTCACCTTCTGCAGGCCAAAGTCTGCTTAAACATCCCCTGATTTATTGCAGTAAAAAGTCAGGAGACCCAGGGGATCTCCTAGCCTTCTCTCTGCCACCAAAGCAGTCCTACCTGTCGCCTCCTGAAGTAAATGGAAAGGAACGTCCCAGAACACTGAAGTCTGGAGTGGGTGCTGTATGACAGAGTCGGGAAATTAACATCTACCAAGTTCCTTCTCTCTGCCAGGTACCGTGCTAGGCACTTTACTTCTATTTTTCTCTAATCCTCTCGAGAATCTTTGACGATGATATCATTTGCCTCATTTTATAGATGAGAAATTCAAGTCTCAGAGTAACCTGCCCCAAGTTACACTTCTAGCAAGTCTTCAATCTCAACTTTGTTTGTGGTCAGACGTAACTCCTTTCCACTAATCTTTATTGACCTTTTCATTCAAAGCGTTTGAGTCAACACTGAGAACAATGTCAAACATTTCACTGGTATTCGTGCACTCATCCTACAAATATTCATTGAGTATGTATACCAAGTATACTAAGACCTGTCATTTTAAAGGCTCTCCAGGGTGATAGAAGGCAAAAGCAGCAAAAGCAGCTCGATAATGCAGGGCGTGTTCAGTAAATGTGTGCACGAGGCCTTGGGGAGGGAGAAGAAACAAAACAGGAGGCAATGCCATAAGATGGTAGAATGAGACAGTGCCAAGGGCCTGCAGTGCCCTTGAACCCTGAGGAAACCGAGCTGGGTCATAAGTCAACAAAAAGTAGAGACTGAAAAAGGAGAGATCAGACAGGAGATGGGAATGCAACAAGAAGGTGCAACAAGTTCACAGAAGAGGGCGAGGGGAATATAAAATAGAGAGAGTAGAGAGCATAACCTTGAAAAAGAATGGGAACTCCAGCTGGGTCCACATGAGGATAATGAGGTCCCAGGGGACAACAGAGACGAGCGAAGGCACAGGTGGCTGTCATGAAGGTAAAGGAATGATCAGTGGGAATGAAGGAGTAGGAGAGGTGAAAGCACAGAGGAGGGTGGTTACGGAGAGGTAGAGTTCAAGATCTTGTAAGTAGACACCCTTCTGGGTAAAGACAAGATCGAAGGTTTGGTCATTTGTGTTGATTCTAGAACAGCAGAGATGTTCAGTGGATATGAAGAAGTCAGCGAATCACTTTTACGATGCGAGGTGTCCCTGGGGACAAGTTCTCCTTATGCAAGTCTGACATGGCACATTGAACAATGCCAGGTTCCTAACGCCCAGATACGAGGTGCTGGAGGAAGACGGACCCTGGAGAAGGGAATGCCTCTCAAATGGGCCCAATCATCTGAGCTGGCAAGGAAGACCGACTCTCTCATTTAGGAGTGAACAGGGCTGTAAGAGCTGTAACTCAGCTCACTTCAGCCCAGACTTGCCTAATCCACACGTCCACGGCCAGAGAGAGTACTCATAGGTCGAACATTCATCTGGGATCCCTGGGCTGAGACTTCCCAACACAGTCTGATCAAAACAAGGAACGAGCATGGCTAACGCTGTTTTTGACCCCACCATGGCTGAATGAGTTTCTGAGAAAGACTGCACCCTTCTCAGGTGCGAAACATCTCATCTTCTTCACCATCTCCATGAACTCTCATAAAGAGTTTTAACAAGTATCTTTTATCTTGAGAGAGAGAGGAAGAAAAAAAAAAAAAAAAAAAAAAGAAGAGAGACATGCACCAAAATAACCAGCTTTAACAAATGGCTACCGGTTTAAAAATAGTGCAGGGGTTTAAGTTTTGCCTTCATCTCAGTGGCTGACCTTGCTAATACAGTATGTAGATCTCTTGCCAACTAATCGGCGGACTGTAAAGCACGGCTTCAAGCTGTGGTCAATGATCTGTAACAGGAATGAATGAGAGGGTGTTAGCAGCCAGGGTCTGTAGCCTACTATCTGTATCTGACAGCTGTCACCCTCTCTGCAGAGGCCAAGGCCTAGACCTTCATTTAAAAGCAGCATGGCTGATCAGATTACTGGGACAGTGTGTCAAAACTGACTGTGCTGAACCAGAGAGACAGAAAGTAAATCTATAAATAGCAGTCTTGCCGCCTCTATGAAGCACTGAAGGATAACCAATACTGAGCAGCAAATGCAGTGTTTAGTCTTTGCAGCCAGTGGAATGCAACTGTGGCCAGATCAGAAGCCTTGCTCTATGATATAATGTACTGGAAAGATCGGCTTTATGGGCAAGAATTTAAAAGAGTTACATTCTTGGCGATGGTAATGGTCACACAGCAATAATTGGTTTGAACCAACTTTATGAACTAACAAGGTTCTCTAGCACTTAATAATGTCCTCGGGGCACAGGGGCTCAGCAAGTCACCTTTCCCATAATGTGCCGGCTGCCTGTTTCCAACAGTCCACAGGGACTGCCAGTGTTGAAACACAGAAAGTGATAAAATAAGAGGCTCTCCATTTGATATCTATTATAGATGTCAACTGGGTCTTCAACCAGAACAGCTGCGCAAAGTACTTGGGGAGAGTGGAGCATCATGAGGGCGAGTTATCTATAGTCTATGCTGATAGCACGGCTTAGACGCTGGACATCACCGGGTTATAAATGAGCCAGCTGACATTTTATAGTATGTACCAACTCTTCCAAGAACCATTTGTCACTCTTCAAGGTTTCCGCTGATAAAACTGGGATGTCTAAAAATTTGTCAACAGCCTCAGAAAGTAACCCCGAGGTCACGTCAGAGGGTGACAAAGTACGTGCTTACTTGACATTCTATAAACACACAAATGGAACACTGGTGGCGACAGTGTTGCAAAGGTCTCTCCAGGTTGCAGAGTTCCAAATCAGCCTCATTGTGGCTGCCAAGGACGTGGACGTCGAGACAGTGTAGGCCGGGAGCGGTGCTTCCTAACCAAGCGGGCACGGACCCAGAGCGAGTGAGCGAGACCTCAGACCGGAGCTCTACCGTTTAGACCACTCCCACTGGGGTGGAGAAGATGGGAATTAGGCAAATGACTTTTTTCCAACGCTGGTGAAATTGTTCTCTTTTTAAAAAGGTTCAACTTAGTACTTTCAAAAATAATAAAAACAAGAAAAACCATATTAATAACAGCAAACACTTCCATATGCCTCTTTTTTAAGAGCTATATGTGTAGAACCCAATTAATCCTCTCATTCTAATGAGATAGGTACTTGTAGTGTCTCCATTTTGCAGATTAAAACCTGAGATACAGAAAGGTTAACCAACCTGTCTAAGGCGACACAGTTAATAGGAGAAAAGTCGGGATTCAGACTTAGGCAGGCTGGCTTCAGAGCTGCCACAGGCACTCCTCCTTAATCCTGTGAAAACTGTCCCCTCAGGAAGAGACTATGTTAGAAAGTGAACACGGGGAACGAAAAGATCAAAGTGACTCATCCAGAACTATGCAGGAATCAAAAAAGGAAGCGGAAGAACAAAAAAGGCCATCTCTGTTCTGATGGCTGACTCTGACTAACTTCATTCTGCAATGTTTATGTAGCATGCCTTTCCTAAGCACTTCTGTCTCCAGATACCACACTAGCCAGAATGATGGGTTCCAAAATGAGTAAGAAACAGCCTCCGAGAAAGCCAGTTTAGTGTTTCTGCTCAAATGGGGGACCTCGACCCTGGAATGCCATCTCCTCACTATCATTTGCTTTGGCCTCTTCAGACATGAAAGTGAGAAAACACCTTTTACTAAAGGAATACAGGACTGTGGGGGGCAGGGGCAGCAAGGGGAGCAGCCTCACACTGCTCTCAGGCCGATGGGAAACATCACAAGGATGGGCTCTGAACACAGATGAGTTGGTAAGCCTTCGGGCTGACCATTCAGACCCCTCTGTGTGAGTGCGGATGGCCATTCTGGGGCTGCTGCCCAGTAGAGGCTAGAACAAGCCTAATTAAAAAGTGACATGTGTTCCCATGGCTTTAAAAGTGTCATACTGGCTGTCTGTCACTATCTCTTGGAATCCATGATATTGGAGAGACGAGGAGTAACTGGAGATCATTTATCAGCCTTCTGGATTCAACCCCACTGGATCCAAAAGTGGGGAGGTCCCAAAAAAGGTTAAGTGGTTTGCCCAAGAACAAACTGCCAGAAGTGACAGAGCCAGGCAGGAACCAGGCCTGAGAACTCCCAATGGAGGTATTTTTTCTACAGCCCCACACAGCTGTCCATGGAATGGTGTATGAAATCAGTAAATTCAATTAAGTCGAATGTGCGTTTTGAAAAAAGTCAAGAATGAAGAAGTAGAGTTTGAAGACCATTCAACATTCATGAGGTGTGCCCATTTCAGGTCACTGGAGATGCTCTCTGGTGCAAAGGGTTTCTTAATAAAGGGTTTCATTGGCCAGTTGGATCGAGACATGCACACACTGATATCTTGCTTCTGGCAATACCTTAAACCCCCAGTTAGGCAAGTATAAAAAACAGCAATGGCCTTGAGAGTGCAGCATGGTTTATACATGGCATACACATCTTTGAGGATTTGGAGAAATCTACAAGGGATCCAATGCTTTTCCACCTATTGACATTTACAAAGCAGTTTAAATCATGCATGAGAGGCCTCAGGCACATGCAGTTCACAAAACATAACTTCGAGCTCCCAGGGAATTTAAGCTGACCAACACTCTTTATTAGAACCGACAGTGAAAGACAGCTATTGCGAAATTCGTACCAGAAATGCAATACCAAGATGACAGCCTTAATGCCAGTGGATATATTATGTAGATTGCCTGACTCAAATCTTTCTTGTTAAATAAGTTTCATGCATTCTTTTTTTTCTCCTCAAGAATATCCTCTGGCTTCACCGGGGTAGTATTCCTTAAATTCCTTGATCATTCGTTTTTCAATATTTTGGACATGCTAAGTTAGCACAAAAGAGTAGACAGATATATTTAAACAGTGGGAAATAGTTAAACCTTTAAATGAACACCATAGCTGGACCATGAATTAAATATCTCAATGTTATTTTTTTGTACAAAGTTCCAATATTTAATAAATTTTAAAAAGAAACATTTTCTTAGGGCTGATTTATTATAGATATTCAATTCCCATGTAACCTATATAATTATCAATTAAGGATAATTTCACCTGCACGCTTTCGTAGGCCAAGAGTTTCAAGGAAATAATGTCCCAATAAAAACAGGCCAGGGAAAAAAGGCAGCAAACATACTTTTCCTCTCTAATCTTCATAGACATCAAAATACAATGTAGGTGTTTTAAATTCTGCTTGAGGAAGAGACAGCAGGAATAGGTCGACATGACTGAGATCAGGGAAGAAAGTCATTGGCAATCTGGCACCGGAGACAGTGGGCCAACGGCAAATTTGGCAGAGGCTGATAGGGTAAAATCGCTATTATTTGGAGGCTTTCTGAGTTTTGAATGGATTCGATTATTTGCTTGCTATTCTAGACTTTCTAACATGTGTCAGCCTTAGACATTCTGTGTTAAATGTTATCACTGCCTAAGCGACAGCACCATCTTCTTCCATAGGGCACTACCTTTACTAAGCAACATAGCAGGAGTACATTAACGAAGCTGTACGCACACTGTTACAGTCAAGAATTATGTCCCGTGGAATGCACTCAACAGTTGTGTACACAGTATGTATCAAGCTGCCTTGAACTTGCTTATCTACTGTACTCTAATAGTTACAGCAAAGGTGTTCCAGCACCAATCTCTGTCTGTAGTCTGAATAAATCATATGCTACTCTCATGTAACTATTATTATTTTTGAAACAGAGATGCTTCAGTGATTATTAAAATATGTATTCCTTTTAAAAATACAGCTAAATTCACAGTCACCCTTTATTCCTTATGTTTTTTTTTAAATAACTAGCAATTTCAAATATATTTGAGAAAGCTGTATAAAAAAGTTCAGAGAACTTTATAATAAACCCCACCTGCCATCACTCAGCTTCAGTTATCAACCCATGGCCAACCTTGTTTTATCTACACTCTACCAATTCCCAGTATTTCCACATTTCCAGATTATATAAAAACAATCCCAAGACATTGTATCATTTTACCCATATGTGTTTCAATACATGCTTTTTATTTTTTTTTTAATTATAAGATGGTACAGGTATAACTATTACTGTGTAGAGTTCCATTTTTTTAACATTTAAAAATTAACCCATAAAAGAAAAAGAAACATAGAACCACTTTTCTAGATGTTTCCATAGGTCTCAATCATTTATTCAAGTTCAAGAGCAGAGTTTCTAATTTCTTTACAAGCACTAGAGATTAACAAGGTGTATATAGCTGGTGGTTAATGAATGATTTTCAAAAGATTTCCTGAATGATATCCACTATATATGCAAACATAAATTCACTGCATTATTGTAATCAAAGCCCAAGAATGAACATATTAATAGAGTAAAATGAAGTAAAACCTCCTTAAAAGGGTTACTGATAGTGTTAAATAAAAGATATATCAGGTATCCTATAATCTAAGTAGTGAACACAATTGTACACCCCACAGGCAAGCCACAGTCTTTCAAAAGATGATAATAGAGAAGCTGCAGATATATTTTTATGTGCTGGGTATAAAAACACAATCATGAATAACCACTTGAGCATCCAAGAGCATGTGCAATCTGTAAGTGACCCTTCAGACACTGAGCATGAAGAAGATTGAGGCAGTCTGACACCCTACAATCATCTAAATAAACTTCCTAAAAAACTGCCTTCTACGCTTACAGTGATGTCTTTTAAAAAATCTCAGCGCTGAATGAATTACATTATATTAATAGAACTGACAGCTGATGAAATAATGCAAGAAAAATAATCTAGTAGTGACCTCAAATGAAACCACAAAGACATTAGGCTAATGGAAGTAAAATCACTCATTGCACAGTGACTTACTTTTTATTTTGCATTAAAATAAAAAGCCAACCTAAACCTTCCTCAGGATATTACATTTTGAAACTAACCACAAAATACTTCCAGAAAGGGGGCTTATTTCAGAAAATCTATATGCATTTTGATTTTTTCAAGGGTGAGCAAGCTTTCTATATCACAGGGTGGTTGAACACGGAAAAAATGCTGCAGTGATATGAAATAAGTGAAGATCATTGATCTGAAATAGGTTGTAATTACCATTTTAAGGGCAGAACACCTGTTTTACTGAGGGAACATACATATGCAGTACACTTCCTCACTATAATTACAAGAACGAATGATGCCCCCCAGTTTCTCATTTTCCATCTCTTTTCTCTGACTTTCAGTTCTGCAGGTGGGCAGTGAGACAGTCCATGTGGACCCCAGGCCATGCCCCCACCCCCTGAGGCTGAGCACTTCTCTTCATTCTCTACCCAAATATGTCAAGAGTACACAAGGTGAACCTAAAGAAAACATAAAGTAGATAATGTACTGAAGTTAGAAACAGGCACCATTAAGACAGACAAAACCAATGAGATCTAACATCTTTTTCTTCTTAAAGAATTTCTCCTATCAAAAAACTGAGCCCAACAGAATAGCGCATATGATTGGGAATAATAAATACAGGTGGGATTACTCAAAGATGTTTCGCAGCATTATAAAATCTCCTATTTCTTTGGAAATAACTACTGAATTGTCTTCAACACTTAAAATGTAGAGTTTTTTCTTAAAATTTCAGAGAATCCCATCGCTGCTGGGGAGTGCCCACAGATACAACAGAGAATAAGCATCATTTGGTTCAATCTTCAGTGATAAATGGACCCCCGTTTACAATAACCTGCCAGGCGCCTAGTCACTCTGTGCTTAGTGATGGTGTGCTCCTTCTTTCCTGAGGCAGTTAATTTCAACTTCACATAGCTCCACTTTTCGATTTTAGCTCAATACAAGAAAGAATTTTCTGTCTCCTTGTAGTTTCAACTCGCTTTGCCAAGCTCTATCCTTAGAGAACCCACAAAGCGATTGTAATCTCTTTCACTTGAAAGAATCTCAAGCACTTTATTTTAAAAAGTCATTGTATTCCTCAAATCTGTTGTCCAGGTAAACATTTATCGTCATTTAACAGTTCATAGGCCACAGCTTCAAATACATCTCATTCATCATTTCCTTATTCATTTGTATGTTCATTCATTCATTCATTCATTCATTCTCCAGGTAAACATTTATAATTATTTCAACTGCTCTTCGTAAACATGACTTCAAGAATGTCCTACTCATCATTTGCTTATTCATTCATTCATTCATTCAATCGTTTATTCATTCGTTTGTTCACTCATTCAGCAAAAACTGAGTGAATCTCTACCTCTTTTAAGTTGCAGGCACTGTTCTGTACGCTCTGAACACAAAGTAGAAATCAGAGGCCCCTGGTGACATGAAGACATGGAATCATGACGCTGTGTACTAAGTGCTATCCTAGAGGTATATAAATAACCCGTGCTGACATAAATGAGCAAGTGTTTTAAGATCACTTCTAAATGCTTTATACTATTCTAGCCTATCAAAACAGACACCAAGCTAATCTACTACTCCACTTGGAATGAGTTTTTCCCAGTAGAAATGACAGGCTGCATTGCTGTAGAAGACAATGTACAGCAGAGATGGTGATCTCCCAGCAGCTTGTCCCTTCTCTGTTATGAGAAAACCCCAGCTTTGTTCAGGTATCAGTCATGTGCCCAGCCCAGGACATGCTGAAGTGGTCTAAGCTAATCTGTACATGCTCGTGACTAGTTCTGGTAGACATGTGACCCAGTTCTAGATGAATCATTAATGAGATGTAAGGGGAAGTCCCTGCAGGACCTCTGGAAAGGTCCTTTCTAATAAAAAGAAACACACGGTGAAGGACTAAGTCTATCTCCTTCCTTCCTTCTTTCTTTCCGTGGGCATGAGTTGGAGATACAATGCTTGTAGCTGTGGCAGCCATCATATCAACAGAAGGTAAAGCCAAGAGACCCTTAGAGAAGCCAGTCCAGCACTCACCTGGCTACCTCTGGATGTCTCATTTTGTGAGATAATTAACTAAATATCCCTTTTTTATGGCCACTTTTGGTTAGAAATTCTGTTACTTGCAGCCCAAAATATCCCAACTGGCACAGAGGCATACACAATCTTCAGAGTAAGTGCCTTGGTGATGAACTGGTGGAGAGGAGGAATTAAGCTCTTATTGGTGAAACAAGAAAGAAGCCAAATGGAAAATTTTAAGAGGGAACCTATGGTCTCATATGCTAAGATTTAGAAAGGGAGAATAAAGACCAAAAGAAGATTAAATTACTACATGACAATGACAATCTCACTCTGGTTTGGAACTTTTCTTCCAAATCAGGGTAGTGAAAAAGAACCATTTTATCTCACTTTTGCTCACAGACACAAACTGTCAAAACTTTTTAGAGTTGGATTCGTCTAAGTAACAGGGACCAATACTATAGTACTTCAGAGAGGGGGTCCCTTTGACACGGCTGGCACTTTAAGCTACACTTTCAAGCCCCTGTCTGATTCTGCTGCTTTCAAGTTATAACCTAATCTGCTTAAATGCATCAACTGTATTTGCCTGGTGTGGGATTGATTACAAAACCTTGTTCTAGTTCTCAAATCAGAAGTTAAAAAAAAGATTTGTTTTCGTTGGGGGGAAAAAAAAAAAAGAAAGAAACTTGCTAGTGAAGTAAAATTGGATGGGGGAACTTTTAAGGCTAGCCCTAAGAGTCTCACAGCTTGAAATAGTCTAGATTTCACAAAGTATTAGGAAAGTAAATTATTTTGCTTTCCCAAATTCTTGGCACCTAAGGGCACCTTCTAGGAAGTGAAATTTGTTCATTTATAAAGTGTTAACAGTTGAAAAAAATGTTTTTGATAGAAAGTTTACTAGAAAGCTTTATAAATGACCCTGTCTTCTTGAAACCTCACCTCCAAAATTTGCTTCCAGCCCAAACATATTCTTTCATTCATTCGACCATTCAACTAATTAATTCTCTAAAAAAAAAAGACCATTAAAAGTGCATGGAGTATAGTGGTAAACACAAGAGGCCCAATCCCTGTCTTCCAATGGAGGAGACAGTCAATGAATAAGGGAATGAATGTGCATGCGTGTGTGTGTGTGTGTGTGTGTGTAAATGTTGGCTAAGTGCTATGAAGAAAAGCAAAGCAGGATAAAGAGACACAGGTGACTTGGAGGGTGGGAGCACTGCTGTTTTTATACAGTCAGGAAAGGCTTCCCGAGATGGCATTTAAAGAGAGCGACCCAAATGAAGTGAGGGAACAAGCCAAGTGACACGATAAGAGGGTAGAGAATTCACAAATGGAACAAACCTCTGAGGTGCACACTGGCTCAGCTCGTTGGAAGGACAAACCACAGGCCAGGCGGCTGAGTGGACTGTTGGGCAATGAAGTTGAGCAGTAGGTAGGTGCCAGACTCTGGGGAGGACCTTTGTTCTAAATGTGAGAAGACAATGGAAGGTCTGGACTCTCGGTTTCTTGATCTCCTTGCCTCCAATGATTTGGGAATCACGATTTTAAAATTGGTATTGTTACTGGTAGTGACAAGATGAAGAGCATGACGATGGGCAGTGGGAGGCTGAGGTGGAAGCAAGGAGGTCAAGAATTGAGAGGCCAGAGGCTCTGACGGGTTGTCATGTGAATGCTGAGTCTCAGTGGAAAGAAGGGGCGTGTCAGATGCTAAAATCTTCAACAAATGAGGGAGAGGATGGTAGGTAAGAAAGGGCAGAAGTGATATCATCTGATGCACGGCTTTCAAGGCAGCATTTTCTATGATGAAGGAGGAACAACGTATCTATACTTAGGTCGAAGAAAGCAAAAAGACCCTCGTTCCTGTCCCTCATTTCCACATGCACACTTACGCAGCAACGCATTACATTCGCAACATGCAGTTTGTTACACCTAGGAATGAAGATACAGCATAGTTGGACGAATCTGGAAAGAAAATAAGATGAATAAATTCTTTTACTATTTTCCTCCACATTACATTTTCGATAACATTGGATAATAGTCAGGAATATTACGACATTCAGGAAATATGACAGGAGTGTATTTTTCAGAAAGCTGAAGCTTGAAGCTTTAAATAAAATATTTAACTATCTCAAAAGAATCTTTCCTGCTTCTCTATTTAAAAATGTCCTATACTTGATTACCCTGAGCTTAATTTCATCTTCTCTTGATAACAGAGGATTACCATTATTGGCTCAGTAATTGTACCCGTTACTGACAATGATGAAATGTAATGCTCCCAGGGGTGAATGTGTGAATGTCAACGGTGTATTTCACAGAAGGCCCATCTCCCCATCCTCCCCACAAAAAAAGAAAAAGCTTCTATTGAAGGGCTCCAGGGAGAGTGAAGAACTGGTCAGTTTGAAACAGTTTGGTCTTTTCTCGCTATGACTGGTTGCTTCATACTGCTCGCAGCACAAGTGGTGATTTGTTACTTAACTTTACATACAATGTCTTCTCAGGGTCCCAAGGATAGGGACACCTGGACCAGAGAACCAAGTGCCTGGGCTCTGGGGACAACGTACTGCTGCTTAGAATCAGGCACTGTCTGTACAGCAGGAACTATGGGAACTCTGCCTCCCGACCCAGCATGGTGTTCCAAGCCAGGGAAGAACATATATAATTCTTGCCCGCCAACAACCAGAGCGCAGTAAAGTGTGAAGGTGAGGACACTCCCCCTCCACCTGGCTTGGACGCCTCTCACAGGGTGCAGCTGGGGAAGGCTGCATGGAACAGACGCAGAACTTTACTTTGGGTGTTCTTGGCTACTTAGCAAAATAGTCCTGCTTTCCTGTGAGCCTCACGTGCACTCTGCTCCAGCTTCTGGAGGGGCTGCTGGAAACAGGGCCTGGAGTCATCCTGATCATCGCCTCTCAGCTGGCTGGTGGATGAGCACAAACACAAAAGGTGATACTGACAGTCAGCATCAGATCTGACTGCTCCCGACAACTCCTGTGATACAGCAACCTCCGGGACTTGAGGACACATCTGTGAGGAGATGTAGTAGCTGCCATCTGCACAAACTGCATTATTTAACTGCGCTGGCACTGATTAACATTTGCTGTAACCTATGGTAATGGGCTCTGGGGCTTTGCATGTCTGCTACACAGTGGCAGCTGATGTCTCCTGCTCCATCCTTAAAACAGGATGCTTTAATTTTTAATGGAGCACATGTTCGATTGGCTATACAAACAGGCTAATCTGCAAAGCATGTGCTCAATAACAAGCCCAGCTATGCCGCCAGAATATCAACATGACTCGGCCAAGCTGGATAGGAGAAGTTGGGCCTCCTGCTCACCTCCTCCAGTCTAGGCTGTGGGCTGGGAGCACTGGCTGGCTGAGAACCAAGGGGTGGCTGCAGCCAGAGGCCCCCGTGGCCTCCTCGGGAGTCTCTGAGGGTCTTCAGCTTTTGGGTGCCTGAAAGCCCTAACCAGCAGGGAAAAGAACAAAACTGCGTCCGGCAGGTTTAGGCCTCCGGTGTAAGGCCAGATGTGGCAATCAAGATGAGACTCCCCTCCGCCACACAGGCCTGACTAGAATGAGAGACATGCATCCAGCTCCACAGACTCGCCAAGTGCCCTGCACTCTGCTCAACGATGAGGATTTAAACACAGATAAGGCACAGTCCTCGACTTCACAAAACCCACACCGATAACCACCATGCCAGTGTGAGTTGTGACACGTTAGAGGTAGAGATGTTCTTGGGGGGGAGCACTGGGAGGAAGTAAGCGAGAAGGAGACATTTGAGTTGGGTTTTGAAGGATGGGCAGGAGTTCACCAGCAGCACTCAAAATGGCATACAGTTAAGGAGGAGCATGGTGTATGCGGAATGGTAAAATGTCAGATATACTAGTGTTAAGTTGCAGATACTTACACAGAGATACATGGTGAGAAGTTGGCAGTTTGGGTCCAGAGCTTATGAAAAAAGTAACAAGAGACAGGCCACTGTGGCAGGGCTCCAGGTCTAAGGATATACTCTGTGGGAAAAGGCTTCCAAGTCAAAATACTCAGTACCATATCTTTTTCTGAAATATTCACAAAATATGTTTTAGAATACTTAAGCCTCTGAGAAGTTCTGCAGTTAACACAACCTACCAATGAAAGCAAATGTCTAACTTTATTTAACCCAGGATTTCCTCAACTTATTTGTCCATGGAACCATTTTCTCCAGTTATACTTTTTATCACTCCTCGGAAGAATGGAGATCCACCTCCAATGAACTCGCAGGAATGTTTCCTCCAGCAGGTTCTTGGTTTCGACTGGTTTGTGACGAGGGAAGACTGTGCTATTCCGACCATACACTTTCAACAATTCACCTCTTGTCTATCTCCACCGTTCTTTCTAGGTAACCCAGTATCTATCATAATGAATGACATTTATTTGTTTGTGTTTGTATCTCCATTAGATCAGAGACGTACTTTATCCATCTCTGCATTCATAGTGTCAAGCTCTGTTACCTGGCTAGAACAGGAATATTTACTGAATTGAACCAAAAATTTTTACAACGTTGGAATAGAACAAAGTCAATTAACATGGGCTCAAAGCTTCAATCCATGTCTCCTTAGCACAGCCTCTCATCACTGGAGATCAGCTGTCCAATGTGACACCTGACCACTGTCCGTCTGGGCCATACCCCTTGGTGGTCACTTGGGAACTCAGCGTTCAGACCTTCGGTGGGCGGGCAGGCTTCCTTTATCAGCCACACGTCCCTGGCTCCTACACAACCTCTCAGCCTCTGTAGCCCCTGACTCCTCTCTGGCCTGGCCACACGGGGTAGCAGTCTTTGTTGCTAAGCATCTCATTTACCTCTTTACCTCCAGGCCAGCTCCTCTAGTGAGAGGAAGCCACACAGTAAGAAAAATCTGAGGAGGTACCAGAGTATCCAGGGGCCAAAGAATCCTCAAGGACATGTGTTTTATTGGTGTGTATGTATTTTTCCTTGGATGGCAGGGTGTTCGGGGGACTTGGTTGGGTTGGGGGCTATTGATAAGTGTCTACTCTAGAGATAGGGTGGTTGAACAGTCAAAAGGTCCTTTTATGAGGAATCTTAATACAATCTTCGATATCCTTTTCAAAAATCATTAGCCTATAAATATTTAGCCCTACCTTCCCTGCCCCAGCCCATTTACTCAAATTTAAAATGCTTCTTTCTATAGTTACCAAAGTTGCCCAAACTGCCTCCTTGTTCTCATTTGCTCTAGCTCATGAGAACAAGAAGACACTTTTCTGTATTGCCTACAAGGACAGAGTTGACACTTGGTTAGCTGCCTTGTTGAGATCCGTATGTATCATGACTACAGCACAAAAATGCTGTCAAAAGATCCTGTGAAGAAGGTAAAGGGGTTACTCTGGCTCAGCTTATGGTGGCTCCACAGCCCGCCCTTGCCCTTCCGAGGGCTCATCAATCACTTTCCCCCTTTAAGTTGTGCCCTTGGTAATGTGTTTCATTTTCTTGTAAGGTTTCTAAGAAGCTACAGCAGATGAAAAATGAATGCAATAAAATGAGAACCACGTTTGCGAGGCTCTGTCTACACCATGGAATAGAAAGAAGACTTGAATGGAGGCTGAATGATCAGAGCAGAACATCTATCCTAAAATCTGCCCTGTGTCTGGTTTTCAAGACTTCTATCACTTACGGTCTCTAGTGCCACATTCCACTTTTCCGTAAGCTTGGAAATAAAAGAATGACAGAGCTGATACCCTCATTTATCAGGTGAGCAAACTGGGGCCTACGGAGAGTCATTTGCTCCAGGCCACTTGCTTGGTTTGGTGCTTGGCACTTGAGCTGCTGTCCTGCAGGTGGTAGGTCGGACTTTCTTTCTAATGCACCCAGTGCCACCAAGCCACTTGACTATTCAGGTGGTCAACGGGACTGCCAGTGAGGGTTGGCACTGGAACGCTCAGATGTTCCCATTACGGGTACCATGGGCTGCTTTGCCAGTATGGCTGACACTACTTCATCCGCTTCCTTTCACTCCAGGAAGCCCACAGGCTTGTAACTGCATTCAGATATGGGGGATTTGGGCCATCAGGCACTTTAATTAGTCTGTATGGAAAAAAATGAAACTGATCAAATTAAATATTAATCACATATAAACTGTGGATAAATTAGTAGGGAAATCATCAGACAGGAAGGGCCATTCTTAAATGCAGATTTTTTTTTACAAAAAAATTTCAAAGGCTTCTCCTCCTGCTCTCTGTCCCCTGCCAAGTAAGTTGATTTCAAAGCAAAAACAAAGCTTATATTTTCCAAGCACAACAACGATGTCTAATCAGAATTTCCTTTTGCTGAAATATTGAATGGAAAATTCAATTCCTTAAATCTTTCTAAATCTTTGCCTCTGATTGGGTTCATTAATAAACATGCTGATTTTGTTACAGGGAGAGGCATATGGTATAATCTGCTAACAGGAAGAAGTATTTTGCATTTTATTGTAGAAAACAAACATGCAAACAGGTTCTCACAGATGGTTTTCTTAGCTTCTGGGAGGGGAAAAAAAGCTTAATAATGCTTGAAACTAGTTTTTCTCTTTAATAACAACAACAACAAAATACTCGTACATCTCTAGTGGAACTGCTTATAAATTAGATTAAGTTCCACTCCAGGCTTTTAACAATTTAGGATTCACTTTTTGCTCTTGTTTAACCATACACACACATACACACACATACACACACACATGCATTTTCTTTCTCCTACTTTCCATCCCCCACACTTTCTCCTCTTAGAAACATTAACTTGCTCAGAGATGCAGAGATAATTCAACAATGCTTCACTTATCCATCATCATAAAGAAATAAGGTTTTCTCACAAATAAATTTTCCAGATAATTGATGCTAAGCCTTTAAGGTTTTTCAAAATTGGTAGTGATGTTAAGGTTTCTTTTAAATAGACTTTTGTAGAACAATTTTAGATTTATAGAGAAATCGAGAAGATAGTACTGAGCATTCCCATGTACCCCACACTCAGTTTCCCCTATAATTAACATCTAACATTAGTATGGAACATTTGTTACAATTAATGAGCTAATATATTAATACATTATTATTAACTGAATTCCACATGTTATTCACATTTCCTTAGTTTTTACCTAATGTCTTTTTTCTGTTCCAGGATCCTTTTCAGGATACCGCATTACACTTAGTTGCTCTGTCTCTCTGGGCTCCTCTTAACTGGGCAGTTTATCCAAATTTCCTTGATTTTGATGACCTTGATATTTTGAGGGGAGTACTGAGCTATTTTGTAGCATGCTCCATTATTGAAATTTGTTTGGTGTTTTTCTCACAATAAGACTGACTTTATGGGTTCTTGGGAGATCACAGAGGTAAAGAGTCATTTTCATCATATAATATCATGATTTATGACTATTGATTTGACCTTGATCACAAGACTGAAGTAGTGTTTGTCAGATGTCTCCATTATGCAGTCACTCCCCTCCCCTTTTATACCCCTTTCTTTGGAAGACACTCACTATTACACGGCCCATATCTATGAAATTGGGGGATATTCTTCCTTAAGAATGGAATATTTACATCAATTATTTGGAACTCTGCATCGGGGTTTTTATTTCTCCTCCATTTGTTAATTTATATCAGTATGAAATTATGAATATTTATCTCATACTTTGAGTTATATTCCAATGCTACTTTATTTATTGCTTCTTATCTATAAATTTCCACTCCAAAAGTGAGAAGCCTGGCTGGATGGGGGGTTTTTATTTTGCATGCCTTTTTCTGATATTCCTTGATTAGGATCTTTTTAAGAAGCTATGGGAGCTAATGTTTTCATTCTGCAGTGAAATAGATTTAACCTTTGTGAAGACACAGGGATACCACTGCGAGAAATCACTGTTCAGCTTAGTTATTAATCTTTAGCTCAGAAACCAGAATCAGAATCCAAAGAGATTCTCAAAGACTAGAATAATGGGTCGACTCTAACAAGCTAGAGTTTCATAAGGAAAATTATAAAGAATTGCACTTGAATCTGATTCATTAGCCACAAAAGAAACAGATGGAGTCACTGGGGTTTTGGCTTGCTTGGCCAATGCCCGTATAGCCTACCAAGACTGGGAAGCTGCCTTCAGTTGGCTTGCCAGCGGTGCTTTTAAGGTCTTGAGCTCAAGGCTTGCATTAATAGGTGTCCAGGAAATATATATAGAATGTTTAATGTTTTTTCCATTTCTTTCCTCACTGTTAGAACCATCTTTTCACTTTTTAGTGTCCTTTGTCTCCTGGTTTGTCTCTTCTCCAATATATTTCCTAAAGCATAGTTTTTTAACCAAACCAAACCAAACCAAACCAAACCAAACCAAACCAAACCAAACCAACACTAGAAAACCAAGCACCCATGCATGTTAAAACAACATGTAGACTTGGAGATGAAGTTCTGTATAGAACAGAGATTTTCCAGGGGGTTACATAAATGAGCTTGGAGGATGTGTGGCATCTATCTTTGTCTACTCAGAGCTCTTCCATGCTTGTTTCACTGGGTTTAATGTCTGCTTCAGCCAGGTTGCTAAAGAACCAACCACTAACAGGAAAATAATGAACCACAAGTCTACGCAAAGTGGCATTTTATTCCTCTGCTAAGGCAGTGACCAGTTCTGCCCTCTGCCCCTATAAACTTCAGTTGGTATTGCAAAAGATGGCTATAGTCCCCTCATCTATATTATAAGTGTAATCATGGAAATTTACCAGGACATTAATGAGTTTTAGCTCTTAAATTCTGTATCAGGCAAGAAAAGGAAATAAATAACATTCATATGGAAGAAGAAGAAGTAAAACTATGTTTATTCACAAATGGCATGATCCTATACTAAGAGAATCTTAAAGATTCCACAAAACAACTACTAATTTGTTGTTATTAAAACTAACAAACAAATTGGACAAATTCATAAGATAAAAGATCAATATATGAAAATCAATTGTATTTTTGTATAGCAGTAGTGGACTATTCAAAAAATAAGTTTAAAAAATTCCTAATAAAAAAACTCACAATAACATCAAAAAGACATATATGCTTAGGAATAAATTTAACGAAAGTAGCACAAGACTTGTACATTGAAAACTACAAAACATTTTTGAGAGAGATTAAAGAAAATTTAAATAAATGGAAAGACATTCCATATTCATGGCTTGGAAGACACAATATTGTTAAGGTGGCAATTCCACCCAAGTTGATCCGCAGATTAAATATAATCCCTATCGAAATCCCAGCAGACTTTTTTTTTGTGTGCAGAAATTGACAAGATGATTCTAAAATTTATATGGAAATGTGGGGTCAACAATAGTCAAAACATTCTTTAAAAAGAAGAATAAAGTTGGAGGACTCATAGTTCCTAATTTCAAAACATCTTACAAAGCTATGGTAATCAAGACAGTGTGGTAGGGACACAGGATAGATGTATAGATCACAGGTACAGAAATGAGAGTTCAGGGATAAACCTTTATATACATGGTCAGTTGATTTTTGACAAAAGTGCCAAGGCATTTCAATAAGGAAAGGATAGTCTTTTTAACAAAGGGTGTTGGGACAGCTGGATACCCACATGCAAGAAGATTAATTTATACTCTTCACACCATACACAAAAGTTAACTGGATCACACGAATCTAAATGGAAGAGCTAAAGTTATAAAACTTTTAGAAGAAAACATAGAAGAAAGTCTCCATGACCTTGAGTTAGACAAAGTGTTTTAGATATACCAACAAAAGTATGATCCATAAAAGAAAACATTGATAAATTAGACTTCATAAAAATGAAAAACTCTGTACTTAAGAAAATTAAAAGACATCATTATATAAAAACTCAAGCCTCTGACTGGGAGAAAACATTTGCAAATCACATACTTGATAAAGGACTTGTATCCCGAATATATAAAGAACACTTAAAAGTCAATCATAAGAGACAAATCACCTAATTAAAAAAATGGACAAAAGATTTGAGTTAGTATTTCATCAAGTAAGAGCTACAAATGGTTAATACCATATGAAAAGATCTTCAACATCATTAGTTATTAGGGAAATGCAAATTAGAACCACAGTGAGATACCACTTCATATCCACCAGAATAGCTATAATCAAAAAAGCAATAAAAATGTTGGATGTGAAGAAATTAGAACACTTATACATTACTGGGGGAACGTAAAACAGTGGAGGCACTTTGGAAAACAGTTTAGAAGTACCTTTTAAACAGTTAAAGTGCACATGGAACATTTTCCAGGATAGATCATATGTTAGGGCACAAAATAAGCATCAGTAAATTTCAGACTGAAATCATATCAACTGTCTCCTCCAGTCACAATGGTATGAAACTAGAAATCTACTACAAGAAAAAACTAGAAAATACACAGACACATGGAGAGCAAATAACATGCTACTAAACAGTGAATGAGATCAAGGAAGAAATCAAAAGATACGTAGAGACAAATGAAAATGAACACACAATGACTCAAAATCTATTAGACACAGTGAGGAAATTCATAGCAATATAGAACCTCAAGAAACAAGAAAAAGCTCAAAAAACAATCTAACTTTACACTTAAAAGAACTAGAAGAAGAACAGAAAACAAACCCAAAGTGAGTAGAAGGAAGGAAATAAAGATCAGAGTGGAAATAAACGAAATAATCTAGAAAAGCAATACAAAAGATTAATGAAACCAAGAGCTGATTCTTCGAAAGGATAACCAAAATTGACAAATCCTTAACCAGACTCACCAAAGTAAAAAGAAGACTCAAATAAATAAAATCGGAAATGAAAGAGGAGAAATAACTACAGACTACACAGAAATACAAAGGATCATAAAATACTACAAGCAATTATACACCAACAAGTTGGACAATCTGGAAGAAATGGGTACATTCCTAGAAACATAATCTCCCAAGACTGAGTCAAGAAGAAACAGAAAATCTGAACTGACTGATTACCACCAACGAAATCAAATCAGCAATTAAAAACCTCCCCAAAAACAAAAGTCCTGGACCAGATGGCTTCATAGGCAAATTTTACCAAACATTCAAAGAAGAATTAACATCTATTTTTCTCAAACTATTCCAAAAAATTCAAGAAGAAGGAAGGCTCCCTAATTCCTTTTATGAGGCCACCATGATTCCAAAACCAGACAAATACATTACAAAAAAAAGAGAAAACTATAGGCCAGTATCTCCTATGAACACTGATGCCGAAATCCTCAACAAAATATTTTTAATGTATTGCTGAATTCAGTTTGCTAATATCATATACCAGATCAAGTTGTATTTATTCCTGGGATGCAAGGTTGGTACAATATCCACAAATCAACTAATGTGATACATCCCATTAACAAATCCAAAGATAAAAACCATATGGTCATATCGGTAGATGCAGAAAAAGCACTCAAGAAAATCCAGAATCCATTTATGATAAAAACTCTCAGCGAAGTGGAAATATAGAGAACATACCTCACGTAATAAAGGCCATATATGACAAACCTACAGCTAACATCATACTCAATGGGGAAAGGCTAAAAGCATTTTCCTTAAGATCGGGAACAAGACACAGATGCCCACTTTCACCACTCCTCTTCAACATTGTATTGGAAGTCCTAGCCACAGCAATAAGATGAAAAAAGAAATAAAATGTATCCAAAGTAGAAAAGAAGAAGTACAACTCTCCTTATTTGCAGATGACATGATACTATATATAGAGAACTCTAAAGAGTCCACCAAAAAACTGTTAGAACTGATCAATGAATTCAGTAAAGTAGCAAGATACAAAATTAATATTCAGAAGTCAGGGGCATTTTTATACATCAATGATGAACTTTCAGAAAGAGGAATTAAGAAAACAATCCCATTTACAATTACATCAAAAACAATAAAGTACCTGGGAATCAAATTAACCAAGAAGGGTAAAGACCTGTTCTTGGAAAATTATAAGTCATTGAAAAAAGAAATTGAAGAAGATGCAAATAAATGGAAGCATATACCATGATCATGGGTGGGAAGAATCAACATCATTAAAATGTCAAACTACCCAAAGCAATCTACAGATTCAATGCAATCCCTAGCAAAACACCAATGGCATTTTTCAGAGAGCTAGAACAAATAATCCTAAAATTTATATGGGACCATAAAAGACCCTGAATAGCCACGGCGATCTTGAGGAAGAAAAATAAAGTTGGAGGTATCACACTACCTGATATTGAAATATACTACAAGGCCACCGTAATTAAAATAGCATGGTACTGGCATAAAAACAGATATGTTGATCAGTGGAACAGAATAGAGGGCCCCAAAATAAATCCATGCCAACACGCTCACTTAATATATGACAAAGGAGGCAAAATACAACGAGGTAAAGACAGTCTCTTCAACAAATGGTGTTAGGAAAATTAGACAGATACGTGTATAGAAAGAAACTGGATCACCTTCTTACACCATCCATGAGAATAGGCTCAAAATGGATTAAAGATTTAAATGTAAGACCTGAAACCATAAAAATTCTAGAAGAAAACATAGGTAGTAAACTCTGATATTGCTACTAGTAATTTCTTTTCAGACGTATCTCCTCGGGAAAGGGACACAAAAGAAAAAATAAACAAATGAGACTATATCAAACTAAAAAATTTCTGCACAGCAAAAGAAACCATCATCAAAATGAAAAGACAACCAACTGAATGAGAGAAGATATTTGCTTATGATACATCTGATAAGAGGTTAATATCCAAAATATATAAAGAACTCATACGACTCAGCAACAACAAAATAAACAATCTAATTAAAAAATGGGCAGAAGACCTGAACAGATATTTCTCCAAAAAGGAAATACAAATGGCCAACAGACACATGAAAAGATATTCAAGGTCACTATTCATCAGAGAAATGCAAATTAGAACCACAATGAGCTCTCGCCTCACACCTGTCAGAACAGCTATCATCAATAAATCAAAGAACAAGTATTGGTGAGGATGTGGAGAAAAGGGAACCCTCATACACTGTTGGTGGGATTGCAGATTGGTACAGCCACTATGAAAAACAATCTGGAGGTTCTTCAAAAAATTAAAAAATGGACATAACTTTTGACCCAACAATGCACTTTTGGGTATTTATCCAAAGAAAAACAAAGCAATAATTCGTAAAGATCTATGCACCCCTATGATCATGGCAGCACAGTTTACAATAGCCAAGATATGGAAGCAACCTAAATGCCCATCAACAGATGATTGGATAAAGAAATTATGGTTCATATATACAATAGAATATTACTCAGCAATTAAAAAGTGAAATCCTACCATTTGCAGTGACATGGATGGACCTAGAGGTTATTATGCTGAGTGAAATAAGTCAGACGGAGAAAGATAAATACCATATGATTTCACTTATATACAGAATCTAAGGAATAAAAAGAACAAACTAATCAAAAATAGACTCACAAATATAGAGGACAATCTGGTGACGGCCAGAGAAGAGGGGGTTGGGGAGCTGGGAGAAAGGGGTGAAGGGTTAAAGAAGTACAAATTAATAATCGGTTGCTGGTCATGAAGATGGGGAACACGGCATAGGGAATGCAGTCAGCATTAATGTAATGGCTAGGTGGAGAGCCAGAGGAGAGAAAGAGCAATCAGGGGGATTGTTTCATAAACTATATAAATGTCTAACCAATGTACTGTATACTTAAAACTAATAACAAAATAAAATAAAAATAAATAAAAAGTTAAATTATTATTTATTGTATACCCAGCAATTCATTCCTAGGTATCTAGCAGGAGAAATGAAGACATATGTCCACTCAAAGATTTGTATGTGAATGTTCACAGCAGCATTATTAATAATGGCCAAAAAGTGGAAACAAATGTCCATTAATTGATGAATAGGTGAACATGGTATATCTATTCAATGAAATACTATTCAGCAATAAAGGGGAATAAGATACTGATACATGTTATAGCATAGATAAACCTCAAAATATTATGCTAAGTGAAAGAAGCCAGATGTAAAAGATTATATACTGTACGACTCCATCTACATACAATGTTCAGAAAAGGCAGATCTATAGCGACAAAAGTAGATTAGTGGTTGCTTCAGACTGGAGGTGATAATGGGGATTGATTGCAAATGGGCATGAGGAATTTTACTGACAGGATGAAAATGTTCTAAAAACTGAATTGTGGTGGTTACATAACACTGTAAATTTACTAAATATCATTGCACTGTATACTTAGTACTGGTGGATTTTATGGCATATAAAGTATATTTAAACAAAGCTTTTTAAAAAGCTGATGAATAATATGTATAATATAATCTTATTTGAAAAGAAATCCAAACAAAAACAACATCAGAGAAAAAAAGAAAAAACACCAAAATCTAAAATTAAGCTCTCTCTACTATAGTCATATTTACATTAGACCCTCAGACCTTATTCATATTATGGCTTAAGGCTGTACCCTACCCTACACTTTTACCAACTGCTTCCTATTTTCCTCACCCCACAGCCCCTGGCAACCACTTTTATGCCTTTTTTTTTAAGATTCCACATCTAAGGGACTCCATGCAGTACTGTAGTCCTGGTCTTTCTCTGTCAGGCTTATTTCACTTAGCATAATGCCCTCAAGGTCCATAAAAAATTTGCTAAGAGTAGAACTTAAATTTTCTCACCAAAAAAAAAGATAAACTAATTGAGATGACGGATGTGTTAACTAGATCTTTTCACAATATACATGTAATTCCAAATTACCAATGTACATTTTAAATATCTTAGTTTTACTTGTCGATTATACTTCAGTAAAGCCAAAATAAAAAATTAATAAAACAAAAATAAGCTGTACAAGCATGTACATTTTGGGGTAATATCCACATAAAAGGGCTTAGGATGTCAAATCATCTATAGTGGTGCTCCCTGGTTGTACTTGAGTATTTTTTACCATAAGCACAAATTATGTTGAAGCTTTAAAAATGAACCTTGTACCAGTGTCTTCACTGATCTAAATTTTAATTTTGGGTAACATCCCAAGCAGATAACATTCATTTATGACCTATATTCTAGCATGGGGAGATTACTGCCAAAGGCACTTGATAGCCCTGTTTGTTCCTACCTTTCTATTATGGAAAATTTTAAACATATATAAAAGTAGACAGATGGTCTAGTAAAATCCCAAGGAACAATTTCAACAAACATCAACTCCTGGTCAATCTTGTTTCATGTCTACCCCTACCCACTCCTCACATGCCTTAGAAGAACCGAACTGCCTATTACGCTGAGGCGCAAAACTGAGAATATAAAGATCTCTGAGATCATGAGACGTCCTGGTGAGGATGGGCAGAGGTAAATCCTCTGAGAATGATCCTCTGCCTGTAAGATACTATTTCCTTCCAAAAGTTAAGGCTTGGCTGAGACAGAGAGAAAGACCGTGGTTAACTTGGGAAGTCAAAAAAGGCTTTGTCGTCCACACTGGGGATGTGCCTGGTCGAACATGAACAGACTATTTTCTGGGATGAATCCACTCATCCACAGAAGGTCAATGAGGTTAACTTTCCCAGTGTGCTGGGCTACCATTTACAGCACTTGGATAGAGTAATTTACCAAGTGGTCTGTCTCCTCATGCCCCAGAGGAACTAATCACTTCACATGGATGAGCAGCTTGTACCTCAGGCTCTTAAACACCCAGTGAACTTGAACTGCATGAGAACTTCCCACCAAAGACGAGAAATAAGGCTCCTCTGTCCTCAGGGCATGCCTCGGCTCCAGCCTTAGGAATCGCTTCACATTCAAAGCCAGGCCAGGGCACACTGACTTAGGAAATATCCCTTAGCTTTCTACCTTCTGACTTGCCATCTGGTCTGGGTACAACTCAGGTCACTGTTTTTGGAGAGAAGAGTCTGGTCACCAAGCACATCAATCCCAGGCTCCTAACATTGTATTTGGCCCTTTTCATATATAGTATATCTGGAGACAAGCTTCAGAACACAGAACCTGATAAGTGAGCCATCTTTACTTGAGGGAGACAACATACCAGCTGTTACACAGAGCCTTGTAACATACCCCAAAGCCATTTAAATGTCAAGGGAAACCTGCTGAGACTCTAACCTACATGACTTTATCTCATTGACACCCCACCTCTGAAACGAAGGTCAACACAGTCTTCTGGAGGTCAAAGAGAAAAATTATTATTATTATTATTATTATTATTATTATTATTATTATTATTAAAATCTGAACTGTAGGCCTGGCCTCCTGTGTACACTTGAGAAAGAAATGTAACTTCTCAAGTTATAAAACCACTGTGTGAGAGGCCTTAGTTAAGGCCAGTAGGGCAAAGCGAGCTTTAAGGTGTTTATTCTTGGTGTCTGGGACTGGTCGGCAGGAAGCCCTCCTTAGTGCTCAGGGTACCGTTTCCCTGTCTAATCACCTGGAACAAACCGCGATCTCCACCTGATTCTCAGCAACCGATCTGTTAGGTTTCCACTCCTTATATTTTGGCAGCAAACCTCTTTTAGGTAGTTACTAACTTTTAAATATAAAAACCAGGCACCAAATCATAAAGCAGAAAAGACACACATAATTTGGGTTAATTAAAATGCCTCCAAGTGAACAGGTGACAGATGTCAAGCCTCCTGGCATCCAGAAGAAAAGCACTGCAACAGACTATTAGGATTCCTGTGTTAATCAGGTAATAGTAACTTGGGTAATTAGCAAATCACACCAAATCTTATTAGAGTCCCAAATCTCATTTAGAGCCTTTTGGAGAAACTGTTTAAATACAAAGGACACGTTCTCCTACTAACAGAAGACGCCTGCTGACTGGGGCAGATACCCCAGGTTCCCTATCTCTATTAAATCCATTTTAATTATGAAGTCTCAAGGTCTAATTCAGCAAGGATTGAAAGAGAGAGCATTTGTCCCTTTGCTCTTGCAAAGACTCTGCAGTTCTAGTAGACTTCAAAGACTCTACAAGTCCAAGGCCAGAAAAATGGTAATGGTCTCTGTCACTAGACTACCAAAGCACTCCTTACCTGTTAGGAAGACATCTACCTTTGCTTTTTTTTTTGTAATTCACATGTTAACACCCCTCAGTAAGAAGAGGTATCTGAGCCTGGGAGCAATCCAAAGGTATTGCTAGGCCAAGTGCAGAGGGTCACTCAACAAACCCCAGTTAATCAGTGGTGAGTGTGCTCAGGTTGGAGCGACGCCTCAGGTTTGTGCTTCTGTAGCCCTGTCTCCTCAAGCTTGTTATTTTAAACCATTTCCACAGAGCTCTTTACAACATTCCTCCTCTATTCAGATCTAAAAGTACATCTGAAATGTTACTGAATTCCAATCCTGTGATCATGCTTAGAATAGCTCCTACTGGGCTTGTTTCTACAAGACAGTTGGTTTAAGCCTAGTGACTATTGGATGTCACTTCTCCATGTTCCTTTTTAGCTACAGTGTCAGGAATATGATCTAAAGGTCCATAGCACGGCCTCAGTAGTCAGTTGTTTTGCCTACTTAGTGCTTGGAACTTAATCTCTTTTTTTTTTTCTCCCTTTCTTTCTATTTATATTCTCTTACCCAATGACCCAGCCAGCATTCTGGAGTGGGGAGAGGTCAGGGAGTTGATGTCATCACTGATATAAGAAGAAAAGGGGAGAAAACCTCAAGTCCCTGGGGGTAACAGGGCTCAGTTACTTAGTAGAATTGGGTGACTTCGGCCACGCTTCTTCTCTTTGAGCCCCATCTGCTAAATGGGAGCAATTGACTTGACAGGGATGGTGGGAGAAACGAAGGAGAGAATAAATGGCAGAGCGCTCTGTTAACCATAAAGCATCGCACAAGCTGTTTACTCCGAAGGGATTGTCAGGACATAAAAGCCACATAGCCAGCCTGCGGGCATGCCTAGAAATAGGGCGCCTACTTCCCATCTTCAGTGGGGTAACTGCTTGCCTGGCTTGCTGGCTCCTATACCGCACAGCAGGGACCAAGCAGATGCTCTCAGGATGAGCCATGTGTGGTGTCTTCTCTTAAAAGATGGGCTGTAGGAGGACAGAATGGTGGAGAGGAAACATCTCTGGACAAGGAGTTTAGACACTGGGGTTCTGGGTTACAACTAACTCTGTCACTAACCTACTATGTTGACCGGCGACTTGGAAAATAAAACATTATCAGGATGACAGCTGGTGAACTCTGGGAGGAAAACGATGCTCACTTTTAGCCAATATGGGTTAAGAAGAGCAAGTCGTCAGAACAAGACTTTTCCACAGGGTATGAGATTGATACACTTGAAAAATAATGTAGAGAGGGCAGAGCTGGACTCAGTGAGTATAAATGAGCTTTCACGTACAATCCAAATGGTCAAGACAGAGAGATGTCGTTAGGACAAAAATGCAATCAGGTGAATTCATAAGTGTTTGATGTGCCCAATGGGAGACGATGAAGGTCTCTAACCTGAAAGGGTGAAACCCTTTTGTATTAGCAACTGATGAGGACAAGGAGCATTATCTAATGACAAGTCGCTGCAGACACCAAAGTTTTTGTTACTTTTCACACTTTGCGTATGCAGTTCCTTCTGCCCAGAATATTAAGCCCTAGCTCTTCCTCTGGCCAACTCCAACTCACAAATTCTATATTTCCCAGAAAGCCTGGATTCGTGAGGCACCTCTTCTTTATGCTTCTGTACTGCCCTTCCCATGTGTTGTGTGTCCCAATAAACTCCTTGAGGGTAGTAACTGCCTGTTTTTCTCCTCACTGTATCCCAGTCCAATGTCTGGCACATAGTGGTTGAACTGAATTTTCATATGACATGAAGCTGGAAATGATAGTATATTGAATCATAACACACAGATCCAAAATCTCTTAGCAGACTAAAGGAATGGGTGAATTCTATTTTATCCTGATAAGATGACTTTAATTAGGAATAAATGTAGTTTGCATGTAAGTTCAGCGATAACAAATACATGCAGGTAGGTGGAGCAGATATGCTGAATAGTTATATATGTGAACACTCAAATTATGTTTGGAGTAAACAAATGTTTTTGGTAGAACTTCCAGAAAAACCAATACCACTAAAAGGCGGTGTGGGTCTCTGTCAAAAGCAGTGACAGCCCCTCGCCCCTCTCTGGGTTCCTCGACCTAAGAATTAACAAACCAGAGAATGCCTAGAAGACAGTAACTAGTAGGACACAGGGTTAGAAACCCCCAAAATATAGGAAATGTTTGAAAGAACTGAACGTAGGCCTAGAGAAGAAATACTTAAAAATATGTAACTACTTTCAAATGTCTGAAGGGATCATAGATAGCAAAGAGACTGGATTTAGTCTTTGTGGGTCCAGGAGGGGCAGAATGAATGAAAGAAAGCAGCAAACGGACTTCACTTCATATAGGAGGAGATTTTATACAAATCATAGGTGTCCTCGGGGTGCTTTCTCAGGACAAAGTTTTCCAGCAGGTTCAGGCAGAGGCCAGATCACGTCTCCCTGGTGATGCTGAAGACATTTACAAAGGTAGAGGCCTGCATCAGGCAACCTCTCTTGAGTGCTAAGCAAATCTGACATTCTATCATGCTAAGGACGCCATCTGCCACCTCTGTGCTTCACTTTACTCATGGTCAAAGGGAGAGGCTGGCCGTTGTATCACAGTTAGGGTTTTGCAGGGAGATGTTGAGTGGTGTTTTGATTTGAGAGATGTCTGCCTCACCAGAATAAGCAAGTGGTGTCTCCCTGCTGGGTATCTGCGGGAGGATGTGAGCCCCACAGTGAATATGGAGAGCAACACTGAGTACCTCCCAAATTAATGCTGTGAATCGATGGAAAGCTGAGGGAGGAGCCATCAAACGCAACTCGTGATCTTCCACCTCCCTAAAGCCAAAGCCGTGCCTGCTCTTGCACCAAAGACATCTGCACAAGGGGCTTTTATCAAAACACGGAAAGCATTTTGAGCTTGGCAGCTGAGAAGAAGGGCTTTTTCTCCTTCAGTGGGCTAGTTAATTCTTGGCACTGCTGGACGAGAGCAAAGAAATTGTTCCCATTGAAAGGCGTTGCCTAATAGACTCCCTCGTACCTACAAGCTGCGTAGCCAACTTCATCAAGAGACAGAAGCTGGTAGCAAGAAGTGCTTTCTTCTCTTGAGTTTTCTGGAACCTTTGCAAACCCAGGATGACAACCACCACCTCCACCAACACAACAAAACAACAAATAACCCCACCACCCAAGAAGGGGTGTTTTCTTTTCCATTTTGGTAGGCTGCTGGAGTAAAGGACCAAGCGGAAGGCAGGGGGCCAGGAGTTCCTTTTTCCCGAGGCCACGGTCCAAGTAAAACTAAGAAAAATGAGACTGGGAAGAAAAGAAAAAGAAACCCTCAACACCACAAAAAGCTAATGGCTGGAAAATGGGGGGAGGAGTAGGGCTGGATGGTTGGAAACTGGGCTTCACTGGTGGCTGAGTGCATGCCCTACATAGACTTGCAGAGAGGAGGCCCGTCCCTGTGCCAACCCCCCACAGGACAGGCGGACAGTGCTGGTTTTGTTGGCAGATTTTTTTTCTATTGGTGGGGTGCTTTCTCCCTGCACAGCAGGCACCAGAGTGAAAGCTGACAAGCACTGGCAGAATTTAAAAAATTGCTGCCACTCTCCCACAGACGTCCATTATGTCTCTGGAGCCTTACGATTCACAGCATAAAAGCATAATCAAGAGAAATCATGGTACAGCTCAGTCAGGGATGGGCAGAATAGTCCATTTAACTTTATGTTAAAAAAAGGAAAATAATTGGACCAAAATTTGTTTGAAATGGGAATCGGAAATGCTTGTTTTCAATCTATTTCAAAAAAAAAAAACCCATTAAGTACTCATTGGAAACTATTTAGTTTGGAAACAAGTTTGGTATTCCATAGGCAGTGTACATTAAAAGTTGCAGCCCAACCTAATCTTGTAAGAACCATCGACAACCTGATGACCTAGTTCTACAGGGCTTTTGAAAAAAGGGCTGGCTGGGCTTGGGCTGTTCACAGCCTGGCTGTTGTCTTCACAACAAAATCTAAAAGACCAAACTGGTTAGAGAAAAGGAAGTCTTTCAAGGGGACAGAAAGCCCCAAACTACCCTCTGCTGGCAAACAGCAACAGAGTAGCCAAAACCAAAGAGAAATTTGAAGATGGTGGGAAGTGAGTCATAGAAGAAGGAAATGAATTCTTGGTGTGGTACCTGGTACCATGTTGTGACTACACCTCACAAGCAACAGTAGTCAACTCTCCCATCTCAAAGCCTCAGGAGCCTAGAATCATACGACCCCAGGGAAATGGTCACTTTTATGCGATGCACAAGTTCCTTTGATGACATTCCCAGAGGCAGTGCCCTGGGAATATAAACCTGAGAGAGAGGCTGGCCCAGAGTGGCTTTTCTCATTCACTGTAGTCCTCTCACTCCTCAGGCTATTCTCCCTTTTAGCTTCTAAGTCTGCTACTCCAGAGGTGGCGATATTACCAAATATGCCAGTGGAATTCACTAAGCAGTAAATTCCAAGTGGTCAAGGACTGTTTTTTAAATACCCTCTTGTTCACCTAGCACTGTACCTGGCACAATGTAGGTGATAAATCCATGTTTGTTGAATGAATGAACGAACATTCTGTAAAAGGACAGAATGACTTGTAAAGGAAAGGTTTGGTGTAAGAAGGCTGGGTTTTCCTTTGAGAGTGAGAAGAACAAATTTTAAAAAATCATACATGTTAACAGTGTAAGGGCCAGCTACTTTACAGATAGGTAGAACATTTGTCAACTAATAATCTTTAAGTATTTAAACTATAAAAAATTTCCCCCTTATATTAAAGACATGTGTCATTACTACTTTAAGCAGTAGATATTTTATTTATCCCTTTGGAAGAACAAAGGCCACATGTCAGGGTTGCTCCATGTTTCTGCAGGCCCTTGGGTATCCTTGGTCTTCCCCAGGACAGACATTCGGTTCAACAGTCTTAGGTTTCTCAATCCACTGAAATATTTACATTCTTTTCTTACTTCAGTTTCTGTTCCTCTTTCTTTAATTCCCCACTTGCCTGCATTTATTCTTTCATGTAACCTTTAGGGTACTATGAAAGTGATAAAATGGCTCTCAGTTGACTACCATATGATTTCTCTTGAGAAGAGAGAGCTGGATTGCCCTTTCCACACCAAATACTACTACTAACAAAACAATTCATTCTGAAGGACTAAACTTTTTATTCAACAACAACATAAATACAACGCTATAGTACTTGGGAGTGGATGAATATAGCCACACAGATCTTGGTTACGGATCAAATGCTTTTAGTTTTCTTTTCACAGACCTATGGAAGACCTACTGTGTGCAAGTCTCATGCTGAGTAGTGGTGGGCACAGTGGGTGGGCATATATTGAGGACTGAGTATTTGTCCTAGTTCTCCATGGCAACTGGGCATAGGCAACAAACCCATAAATAACTGTAAGAGGAGGTGAAATGCTAATGTGGGCAAAGCCTATGTTTCCTCAATCTTAAGGTTTCAAAGTGGGACACGGTGAGGAGGAGGCCTGGGGACCAGAGGGCTAATTGGTTAGAAGGTTGGACATTCATCTAATACTCTACAGTTAAAAACACTTTCCCTCCGGTTGTGGCTTCTGATTCATCTGTTAAAAAGGGCCTTGGCTTCTAACATGGAAGCAGCAGTGGGATCATCAGATCATTGAGTTTAGTTTCTTAGAGGAGTTCTTTACAGAGGGGCATGCCCACTCTGCATATTTGCGGTGAGAGTCAAGGAGAAAGGCCATGGAATTTTTCTCTCTCCTACCATAGTCTGGCTGCTTGAGCTCCCATGTATTAAGGTCTAAAATAGGTAAATGCTGTGCTCACCTTCACTCATGACCACATCAGAACTACAACTAAATCATAAAACAACCATCATTGAGAACCACCTGAACACTAGCTTAACTGAATTCCTATAACTAAGGATATAAAGAAGAAGCCATGTAGAAACTGGTAGGAAGGGCAGAAAGTGGAACTGGGAGGTCCCACACCCATGATGGATATGAACCAGGAGGGATAGCCAATTACAGAGATCTCCCTTGAAGAGTGAGGGGCCCTAGCTTCACACTGGGGTCCCCATTTTGGTGCACCCAGTGCCAGGGAGAGGAGTTCCTGTAACATCTGGCTGTGAAGACCAGCAGAGATTATGTCTGAGAAGGGTAGGGGACTGCTAGAGACTGAGGCAAACCTCTAAAGGGGCCCACACACAGACTCACTTGCTTCAAAACTCACTCTAAGCTCCAGCAGCTCAAAAAGTGCCAAGGACATAAGGAGAGGACTAAATTGACTAACTTCAAGGTGAAGGCTGGAAGAGCAGTGATATGAGCAACTCTCTCCAGGGACAGAAGCACTAGCAGACACTACTGTTCCATGTGGAGCTCCCCTCCCACCCAGCTGGCCCAATGCAGGCTGGCACCAAATTGTGACTCTCCATTAACCTGGCTAACGCTATTCACCCCACCCTGGTGATTGCCTGAGATCCCACCTAACTTGCCTGCCTGTCCTGAACCTCAACCAGTGATTTTTCCACTCAAGCGGCCTGCCTCAGCTTGTGCTGCGGAATTTCCCCAAATCTCTCAAAGGTCCACAAACCCCAAACAAGCAGTGACCAGTCTTGACTTGCATTTAACTTCCATCAGGCGGACCCAAGCATGGCATAAGCAGTGGCCAGTCTGGGCCTGGAACGTAGCTTCAACCAAGCAGCTACAAGCCTGGCATAAGTGTCAGCCAGCCTCACTTTGCAGCCTAGCCTCTCCCAAGAACCTCCACGCCCGACACAAGCAGCAACCAACCTCCAGTCATTTTCTAGCTCCTACCAAGGGGCTCAAGTCTACAAGCGATGGCTGACCTTAGCTTGTACCAAAGCACCTCGCATGAGTCTTCAGAACCAACAAACCTGGTGGCCAGCTTCAGACCACAACAGCGATCCACCCAACCAGCTTCACAAATGACACACCCAAAGGGTGACTCAGCTGGCACCAGAGCCTGCCAAAGCGACTCTCGCTCCATGAGGTCAGTCCTTGCACAACTCATCTCCTGTAGTCATGGCTAGCCATCACAGCCACTCAGCCTGAGGGTTGACTCCACCTACTGATATACCAAAAGCAATCGTGGTACAACTACAACAGGACAGCACACATAAGGGACACTACAACAGGACAGCACTCATGTAAGGGACACCATTGGAACATCTGGTTCAGGTGACCGGGAGGACTGCCACTAGGCCCCACAGGACACTTTCTATATAAGGCCACTCTGTCAAGAGTGGTAGACCTACCCAATAAAAGCAGATCTACCTAATAAATAGATAAAAACACAGGGAAAAAGTAAAAATGGGGAGAAAAGAAACCTGTCCCAAAGAAAAGAACAGGACAAAACTCCAGAAAAAGAACTAAATGAAATGGAGACAAGCAATCTACCAGCTACAGATACAAAATTCAAAACACAGGGCATAAAGATGCTCAATGAACTTAGGGGAAGAACTGATAAACTCGGTGAGAACTTTAAAAAGATGTAAAAAATATAAAAAAAGAGATAAAGACCTAAAAAAGAACCAGTCAAAAATTAAGAATACAATAACTGAAATGAAGACTATATTAGAGGGAATCAACAGAAGATTAGGTGAAACAGAAGACTGAATCAGCAATCTGTAAAACAAGGTAGCAAAAGCACCCAATCAGAACAGCAAAAAGAAAAAAAAAATGCAAGAAAACTAGGATAGTGTAAGGGGCTTCCAGGACAACATCAAGCATACCAACATTTGCATCATAGGGGTACCAGAAGGAGAAGAGAGAAAGCAAAGAATTGAAAATCTAGTTGAAGAAATAATGATGGAAAACTTCCCTAACTGGGTGAGGAAATAGACATACAAACCCGGGAAGCACAGAGTCCCAAACAAGATGAACCCAAATAGGCCCACACCAAGATACATCATCATTAAAACGGCAAAGGTGAAAGACAAAGAGAGCAAGAGAAAAGCAGTTAGTTACCTACAAGAGAGCTCCCATAAAACTGTCAGCTGATTTCTCAATAGAAACTTTTCAGGTCAGAAGGGACTGGCATGAAATATTCGAAGTGATGAAAGAAAGGACCTACAACCAAGATAACTCTACGCAGTAAGGCTATCATTTAGAATTGAAAAAGAGATGAAGACTTTCTCAGACAAGAAAAAGCTAAAGGAGTTCACCACTAAACCAGTATTACAAGAAATGTTAAAAGGACTAATTTAAGAAGAAAAGATAAAAAATATGAATAAGAAAATACAGAATAGAAAAAAGTCTCACTGACAAAGGCAGACACTTAGTAAAAGGAGTGGATCAACCAAATTTAAAGCTAGTACAAAGGTTAAAAGACAAAAGTAGAAAGATCATGTGCCTTACAACAATAAATTAAGGGATACACAGAAACGCACACACATACACACAAACACAAGATGGAAAAATAATGACAAATATGGGGAAGTGAGTAAAAATTGTAGTGATTTTAGAATATGTTCAACTAAAAATAGACTGCTATAAGCTTGGTATATATGAAGTACATTATAATCCCAAATCAAAAATTGATAAAAGATATTAAAAAAATAAAGAGAAAAGAATCCAAACAAAACACTATAGGAGGTCATAAATATACAAGAAAAAAGTGCAAGAGAATAAGAAAGGGAAGAGAAGAACTACAAAAACAATCAAAAACAATTAATAAAATGGCAATAACTGCACATCCATCAATAATTATTTTAAACGTAAATGGACTAAATGCTCCAATCAAAAGACATAGGGTGTCTGAATAGATTTAAAAAACAAAAACATAAACTGACTCATACATATGCTGCCTATAGGAGACCCACTTCATAGTGAAAGACATTCACAGACTGAAGGTAAAGGGATGGAAAAAGATTATTTCATGCAAATAGAATAGAAAAAAAAAAAGCTGGGGTAGCAATACTTAAATCAGACAAAACAGACTTTTAAAAACAGGCTATAACAAGAGACAAAGAAGGACATTTCATATGATAAGGGGATCGATCCAACAAGAGAATACAACTGTTATAAACATTTACATAACCAATGTAGGAGCACCTAATTCTATAAAGCAAATACTGATGGACATGAAGGAAGAGATTGACAGTGAGACAATGATAGTAGGGGACTTTAAAACTGCATTAACATCAGTGGACAGATCATCCAGACAGAACGTTAATACAAAAACAGTGCCCTTAAGTGACACAGATGAAATTAATTGATACTTTCACAGCATTTCACCCCAAAGTAGCAGAATATACATTCTTTTCAAGTGCACATGGGACATTTTCCAGGATAGAGCACATGTTAGGCCACAAAACAAGTCTCAATGAATTTAAGAAGACTGAAATCATATCAAGCATCTTCTCTGATCATAATGGTCTGAAACTAGGAATCAACTACAATAAGAAAACTAAGAAAACACACAAACATATGGAAGCTAAATAGCATGCTACTAAACAATAAATGGCTTAACAATGAGATCAAGGAAGAAATCAAGATACTTTGAGACAAATGAAAAGGAAACTACAAAAAAACTCCCAAAATTTATGGGACACAGCCAAAGCAGTTCTAAGTGGAAAATTCATAGCAGTACAGGCCTACCTCCAGAAAGAAGAAAAATTTCAAATCAGCTATCTAACTTTATGCCTAAAGGAGGTTGAAAAAGAAGAACATACAGAAAATAGATTGATCATTGCCAGAGGTGAGTGGTTGGAGGTAGGTAAAATGAGTGAAGGTGGTCAAAGGTACAAACTTCTAGTTATAAAATAAATAAGTCCTGGGGATATAATGTACAGCATGGCGACTATAGCTAATAACGTTGTTATTATATACATATTTGAAAGTTGCTAAAAGAGTGAATCTTAAAAGTTCTCATCACAAAAAAAAACATTGTAACTATGTGGTGATGGATGTTCACTAGACTTACTGTGGTGATCATTTGACATTTTACATACATATATATCAAATAATTATTTTTTGTATACATGAAACTAATCTAAAGTCAATTATATCTCAATTTAAAATAAACAATTAAGTCAATCCTATAAAAATGAAAAGAAAAAAAGATAAGCTCAAAATGAGTAGAAGGAAGGAGATAATAAAGATCAGAGAGGAAATAAATGAAATAGAGTCTTAAAAAATTAGAGAATATCAATGAAACCAAGAGCTTGTTCTTTGAAAAAATAAACAAAATTGATAAATCTTTAGCCAACTTAATCAGAAAAGAAAAGAGAGGTCCCAAATAAATAAAATCAGAAATAAAAGGGAGAAGTGACCACTAATACTACAGAAATACAAACGATTATAAGGAAATACTATAAACAATTATATGCCAACAAGTTATAAAACCTGGAAGAAATGGATAAGTTCTTAGACACACAATCTTCCAAGGCTGAATCAAGAAGAAACAGAAAATCTGAACTGACCAGTAGCTACTAATGAAATTGAAGAAGTAATCAAAAAACTCGCAACAAACAAAAGCCCTAGAGCAGACGGCTTCACAGGTAACTTTCACCAAACCCTCAAAGAAGAATTAATACCTATCCTTCTCAAACTATTCTAAAAAACTGAAGACTAAGGAATGATCCCAAACTTATTTTACGAAGCCAGCATTACCGATACTGAAACCAGACAAGGACACTACACACATATAAAATTACAGGCCAATAACCATAATGAACATAAATGCAAAAATACTCAATAAAATATTAGCAAATCAAATTCAGCCATACATTAAAAAGATCATACAACATGATCAAGTGGGATTTGTTATTGGGATGCAAAGTTGGTTCAGTATCTGCAAATCAATAAATGTGATACACCACATAAGCAAAGTGGAGGTTCAAAATCACATGGTCATATCAATAGATGCAGAAAAAGCATTTGACAAAATCTAATTTCATGAATGTAAAAACTTTCAGCAAAGTGGGTACAGAGGGAGCATACCTCAACATAATAAAGGCCATATTGACAAACCCATAGCTAACATCATACTCAAGGGTGAAAGACTAAAAGCTTTTTCTTTAAGATCAGGAACAAGACAATGGTGTCCATTTTAACCACTTTATTCAACATAATACTGGAAGTCTTAGCCACAGCAATCAGAAAAGAGAAAGAAATAAAAGGCCTCAAAATTGGAAAGGAAGAAGTAAAACTGTCTTTATCTGCAGATGGCATACTATATGTACGGAAACCTAAAGAATTCACCAGAAAACTATTAGAACTAATAAATGAATTCAGCAAAGTAGAATATTTTTATATACCAATAACAAACTATCAGAAAGAGAAACTAGGAAAACAATCCCACTTAAAACTGTATCAAAAAGAATAAAATTCATAGAAATAAATTTAGCCAAAGAAGTAATAGACCTGTATTCAGAAAATTATAAGTCATTGAAAAAAGAAATTGAAGAAGATACAAATAAATGGAAGCATATACCATGCTGATGGGTAGGAAGAATCAATATCATTAAAATGGCCATACTATCCAAAGCAATCTATATAGATTCAATGCAAACCCTATCAAAATACCAATGGTATTTTTCACATAACTACAACAAATAATATTAACATTAATTTGAAACCACAGAAGACCCCAAACAACCAAAGCAATCTGGAGGAAAAAAAACAAAGTTGGAGGTATCACACTACCAAAGATCAAACTATACTATTAGGATATAGCAACCAGAACAGAATAGCAGTGACATAAAAACAGACACATAGATTAATGGAACAGAATACAGAACCCAGAAATAAACCCACACCTATATGGTTATTAATCTATGACAAAGGAAGCAAGAATGTAAAATGGGATAAAGATACTTTCTTCAATAAACGATGTTGGGAAAACTGGACAGATACATGCAAAAAAATGAAACTAGACCACCTTCTTACACCATATACAAGAATAAACTCAAAGTGGATTAAAGACTTAGATGTAAGACCTGAAAGTATAAAACTCTTAGAAGAAAACATAGGCAATAAACTCTGCTCTTAGCAATATTTGTTTTTGGATATGCCACCTCAGGCAAGAGAAACAGCAGGAAAAAATAAACAAACAGTACTACATCAAACTAAAATGTCTTTGCACAGTGAAGGAAATCATCAACAAAATGAAAAGACAACCTACTGAATGGGAGAAGATATTTGCCAAAGATACATCCGATAATATGTTAATATCCAAACTATACCAGGAACTCATATAGCTTAACACCGCCCTCCCCTCAAAAAACCAACAATCAGTTAAAAAATGGGCAGGAGACCTGAATAAACATTTCTCCAAAGAGCACATACAGGTAGCCAATAGACATATAAAAAGATGCTCAACATCAGAGAAATGCAAATTAAAACCCCAATGATATATCACCTCGCACAGGTCAGAATGGCTATCATCAATAAATCAAAAACAACAAGTATTGGTGAGGATGTGGAGAAAAGAGAACTCTCATGCAATATTGGTAGAACTGTAATTTGGTGAAGCCAGCGTGTAAATAGTATGGAGGTATCTCGAAAATTTTAAAAAACTACCGTATGACTCAGCAATTTCACTTCTGGGTATTTATCTAAAGAAATTCAAAACACTAATTTGAAAAAATATGTGCACTGCAGCATTATTTACAATGGCCGAGATATGGAAGCAACTGTCCACAGATAAACGAATGGATAAAGAAGTTGTGGTACATATATACAATGGAATATTACTTAGCCATAAAAAAGAATGAAATCTTACCATCTGCAACAACATGATAAACTTAGAGTTTATGCTAAGTGAAATAAATCAGACAGAAAAAGATAAATACCAAATGATTTTGCTTATATATGAAATCTAAAAAACAAAATGAGTGAATAGACGAAACAGAAACAAACTCATAGATACAGAGAACAAACTGGTGGTTGCCAAATGGGAGGGAATTTGGGGGAATGCAAAGTACAGGATAAGGAATACAGTCAATCATACTGTAGTAACTAGGAAAGGTGTCGGATGGGTACTAGACTCATCAGGGTGATCATTTCGTAAGGTAATAGAAATGTCCATTCACTATGCTGTACCCCTGAAAGTAATATAATATTGTATGTTAACAGTAACTGAAAAATAAATTAAAAGAAAAAAAAAACATCTAAAATAGGACAAAGATGGAGCTACAACACTGAATTTCATTTTCTATCTTTTTAGTGGTGTCATTTGTCTCTTAACTACTTTTAAAGTAGCTACAAAGAGTTATGACTTCTCGAATGTAGAGCAGGGGTAGGAGCTACTGCCTCGGACAGTTTCAACCTTGGTAAATTCTATGCTGACACCATTTGCTTTATATATCCTCTCTTGAAACCAAATTGCTGTGCCTACAGTGTAGCCCTTTATTGTCTCATCTACCAACCTCCTTATTGGGCCTTCTACCAACAAAACACACCTAAAGCATTAGCACCTTCCCACCCAACATGGAGTGGGCCTTCTCTTCGAATGCTACAGAACGGTCACCCCATGAGGTTCCCAGTCCCTGGCATCATGGAGAAAGTCCCACTTTCATTGCCATTCACTATTCTCCAGACTGAAGGCCATCAGTGTGTGGGCAGAGAGGAACAGAGCAAGGGTTCCAGTAACTCCACTTCCACCAGCTGAGGAAGCTCACTGCTGCATGGTGCCAAGCGTGCCCACCCCTCCCACGCTGGCTGCTATGAAAGGCTAGTCCTGGTCTGGCAGGACACAACAGCTACTACCACCCAGCTCCCTGCTGGTCTCTGTGTAAATCTGCCTCCAATCTAAGAAGAAGAGCAATGGAAGCATCCAACTTTCCTTCCGACTTGAGATTGGATTTGTAGAGAGTCTACATTTGATCACTTCTACTGTCCTATTAGCATCACCACTGAGGCAAGAGGGCCTCGCTCATTAAATTAGAGCTTAGTCCCAGCATAGAGCTTCTACAGTATGTGAGAAACAGCCGAGTAGAAAAAGACTGTTCTACCGGGGGGAGAAAACATCCTAAGGGCAGTTGGGAACACCCCTTTTGTGAGAAAAGCAAAGGAGACTGAGAGGCACAGAGCCAGGGTTCTGTCATCGGCAGTTTAGATTGCAGGTAGACTCCTAGCAGAAACGAGAGCTGATTACTTTCTGGCTGCTCTAGCACTTGGGCTAGTACCCCCTTCCTTTTCCTCCCCTCTACTCCCCTTCTCTCCCCTATTCTCCCTTCTTCCCTCCCTCCCTTTCCTTTCTTTTTCCAAACAAAATGTCGCTAAGGCATAACCTGAGGAATACCTATCCACAGCTACAGGAATGGGAATACCTATCCTCAGCTCTAAGATCCATTCAGGGGTGGGGACAAAAGGAAAAGAAACCGAAAAGGAGGAGTGCATCCATTGTTTTAAATTCGGATGGAATCAATTACCAAGTTGAACTCTCAATTCTTCATTGGATTATAAAAGAATTTTTCCACTCTTTCCTCTGTCATTCCTTTCTACTTTGTTTTGTTCTATAAACCTCTATCTCCACCACCCCTCATTTCCATCTTCACTGGTCAAGACTAGGCACAGTGTTTGCTTGAGGGCTGCTGCAATAATGAGAAAAAAAACATGTTGGGGAGTAGGAAGAAGCGGGGCGGGGTGAGGTTAGTGGGATTAGTTTGCGGGCACGACTTACTCTTGGAACAGCGGAGTGGAGAGTTCTAGCAGGTAGCTGGATATGTGAGTATGGGACGAGCTTCTTTTCTCTGGTGCCTTCTCACTTTCTTTTTCATTTCATATTCTTCCTCTGGTGTCTGATACCAAGTAACCACCTTGCTCTCAACTAGCAGCTAAGCTCTGCGTAGGCTTTGGTTGAGGAATTATATCTTATAATATAGACCCTCTTGGAGATTGAGGCTTGACAAGTACTTGCGAATGGTGGCTTGGTCTCTACTGTTCCTTGGAACCCTGAAATAGCATGTACTGAAGCCTGGGGTAGCACACTGAGAGATAAGAGATCACATGAAGCAGAGATGAGCTGTCCCAGCGGAGACTGCTACCCCCAGGACAACCAGTCTGTCAGTCACCAGACAGAGGCAAAGTCCTCCCCGACCAGCCAGTCTAAGTTGACCACAGATGACTGAGAGTCCTGCAGAGATCAGCTGAGTTGGCCCAGACAAACACAATCACCCACGTGACCCACAGAATTGTGAGCTATATAAAACAGTTGTTGTTTTAAGTCACTAAGTTTTGGGGGTGGTTTGTTATATAACAAGAGCTAACTGATATTGCTCTCCTTTAATCCTCAATCACAGGATCCAGCTGTCTGCAGGCATTCTAAAATTGTTACCATTGACCTTCTCTCATGCCTTGGTCCCTATAGGGCATTCAACTGTAAGCAAGTGAGTGTCTCCCCGAAATAAAAACAACAGGAAAAAAAGAAGTCAGTGTTTGATGAGGAAGTGTCTGTTAGGGGAGGGGAAGGGATGGTGGAGATGAAAAGGGCTGTCAGAGGGAAAAGGAGGGGAGAGAAGAATCTCAAACCCAAGGCATGACTTGAGACAGCAGAGAAGCAGCACGTCTCACTGAATAACAAAGGCAAGCTCCCCTGCCCGCAAGGTCCCTCCTGCCAGCGGCAAAGAGAAGCAGTAAGAGCAGTGACCAAGAAGCAAGTGATCTGGCTAATTTTCATGGTCAGGCTGGGGGCCAGGTGAAAGGGAGTAGAAAGACCACAAAATGCATGTTGCAGAAGCACATCCCAAATCCTTGTCTGCTCTATCATCATAAGTAATTCTACACGGATAGGAAAAATAAAGGCTTGAGCATAAGGTTTCTATCTGTGCTGCACAGAAGCTGATTAAAAATGCTAACTACCATGATTGTCCAAGCACCAGACGCTCCCCAGAGACCCGTGCTCACAGATGGTGATTAGTTTGGGATGGCCAGAACATTCACCAGTACCATGTTGCCGTAACACCCACAGACTATCTGTCACACTCCCAGGAGGCCGTTAAAGGCTGTTTACTTCATACAGTTAACTTGAACCATAAGCTTCACAAGCCTCTTTGATACAATTTTAATCACTCTCCTCATAAACCCATAACACTCCCCAGCATGGATATGCATTTGCACACAGCACAACGCACAACTCCCCTTGGAATTTTGCAGCCAGCAACGCCCCCTTCTCAACCTGCCCTCCCTAAATGGATGCTGCCTCGCTACAGATATTTTCTAGGGTCCTCCTTGATTCACGCACTGGCATTCGTGCTTCCCGGTGTGGTAATATATCACGGCTCCCAGTGGAAATTGGGTGATAAAAGATCAATACCAGGACCTTGTAACAAATGTTCCAACGGTGAAACTGCAAGCTACTGTTTATCTTTTCCAGAACATATTTTTTCCCCCAAGCAAATTCTAATTTTCTAGACTGACCTCAGCTATCCTTTCGGATATTTATTTATTTGGAAAGCGAAAATAAGCGAGGTCCTGGACACCATTCTCGAACAGATACAAAGCCCCGTTTAAACACTGCCCCCTGAGCAGTCCAGGCACTGGCACCTCCCCCTAGAAGGAGGACACCACTGTCCCCCTTCAAACGTGACCACAAGTCCACCCTCCATTCGGCAGGCTGGCGGCATGTTCTCCCTGGCAAAGCTTTGGGCACTGAAGCTGTGACATTTGGTGGCTACGCCAGCAGCAAGGACAGGCGGGGATGAAAGGCAGGAGCTCTTTCAAGTAATTTTATGTGAATTCCGTGTGATTTGACATTTCGTTTATAGGTAGGATTTGTCTGGTTTCTTGAGGCACCTTGCCATAGAAAGAGTAGAAGATCTGAATACAGAGGATTCAGCCTGGGCTTAAGTTCTGGATTCGACCCTTGGAAACTCTACGGCTCTGCCAGGTCTGAGCGGCTCTCCAGCCTTCTCGCTTTCTTCATTTTTGTAAAACGGGAGTAACTCCATCTGTTCTGCCTAGCTCCCAGGGTTGCTGCGCAAATCGAATGAGAAACTATTTATGAAGGGGCTTTGTAAACTGTGAAATATTTGTAAAAATTTTTAAAGTTTTTTTTTTTTTAATTGCGTCTATACTGCTATTGCTAATTTTGGTTCTTAATTCCATTCTTCCAGCTAGGCGAAGACAGCATTTGCGGAGCACTGCAAGGCGGTTCAGTTTGCAGTGCTGGTATTTTCTAGGCTTTCTCATTTAGTGGTCGGCCCACGGAAAGGAGGTTCTTTGTGCGTTTGTGGTCGTTGGGTTTTGAGAGGCTTTGGGTTCTTTTGTAGCATGAGTCAGCAAGCACTGAACACAGCAAGCACTTGAAATGCTCCTCCACGAGAGTGTTGATGCCTGGCTGTAGTTTATGAATGAGATTACTATCAGCAAATAAAGACTGTTTGGGGAGAAATTTCCCTGGTTGCTAGTGCCTCCTTTCTTTGCTTTGTCCACCTTGCTTTTCTATTCCTCTCTCTTTGTGCCCTGGGGCTCAAACATTCCTTTTCTAGATAACATGTTCTAGAAGACCACTTAAATTATTAATCTTTGTTCACCTTCCCAAATTGAGACCTTATTCTATACATGTCTTCGGCTTTAGGAGATAGAAGTGATTTGCATCTCTTTACTTGCATTTTTTACTTCTATTACAAAGGTAGGCTCATGCTCTGACCTCGTCCTCCCCACTTCAAACTCCTGAGAGGAGTCAAAACTTGTTTGTGGCAGTGCCTGCTCAGGATCCCCTGCAACTCTATCCTCTCTGCTAAAACCAGGGCTTCTAATTTCCTGTTGATTTTCATTTTCTGCCTCCCTCTAGACATCAGGCTTCCTTCTTCATTGGGAATCCTGACCCTTAGCCAATCTCTGCTTTGGGAACTTATCCCCCTGGACAGTTACAATGCAACTGTATCTTCTCACCCTTTCCCTACAGAGAAATCTATTTAACATTCTAGTAAAAAAATTTCTTAAATTTCAGTGAACTTCAGGTTCTCTTTAGGGAATTAATGGTCTATCTATATTATCCATCCTCTCAGTTTAAAACAATGTACTTAGAACAAGGCTAACTGAAGCAAATGTGTTAAGAGTGGTTCTAATTCCTCTAAATAGGGAAATATAAAACTCAGCCTGGAAATCTAACTCCAGGCCCCACTACCTACCCAATTTGTCTTCCAAGTCTAAATCTGATGTCACTGATAAAATAAAAGCTTTGCTCCTTGTCTCAGAAGGAAGAAAAATCTTGGAGAAAACAGCTACTGTTGGAGTCACAAGTTCGATCTTATCTCATTAATACTGACTCTTCCCCGCCACAGAAGACAACTTTAGGTTGCCATAACAACATCCCTGTAGAGTTTAAAACCCAGAAGCCCATTTCCACTGTTTATAGTTATGCTATTCATGTAGTGTTCTCTCTCTCTCTCTCTCTCTTTTTTATATCCTCTTTTAACAAAGGAAAAAGTGGTATAAGGTATAGCAAAGTGAGAACTTTATTTCATTTAATTCGTACTATGGCCATGAGGTGAAGAGACAGTCTCTCTTCTTTGTGGGAATAGGTAGAGAAAGAATGCAAGTGGGGAAGGTTTTAGGATTTTATGAAATAAAAATCATGTTGGTCTATACCTAAAATTGCCGAGTAAATAGTATAAGCAGTTATTACAGCCAAATGACTATGCTCTTGTAATACTGGGGAGATGGGTGGGGAGCTCTACAGAAAAAAGAGAGAGAGCAGTGAGGAGTTCTGGATAGGGATGGCTCATCACATTTGCTGGAGGGCTAGAGTGTTAATTTCCACCACTGAGCAGAAGCCTCAAACACGAGACCACTTCTAGTCAGCCCTGCAGCTCATTTCAGTGAGTTGATGATGTCTCTTGGCCTAGGTGCACAGTATTCCAGAGTGTGAAGACAGCTGCAGAGGCCACTAGAGATGCTGTAACCTTAATGGATTTCTGGAGAAGAGGAGACTAGAAAAATGGACATGTATCCATGGGAGCAAAGAATAACCCTAGAAACAATAGCTTAGCTAGCTTGGTTTCAGTTCCAGGAATGATCTGAAACAGATTCTGAAAATATTTAGAACAGCAGGATAAATCGTAAAGGCAAGAAGCATTTGGAATCTATGTCTTGGGAAGAAACATCCCATTCAAGTCAATAAACATTTACCAAGTGTTGCTTGTATGTAAAACACAGTCCTAGGGTCCAGCGCTGACTGGTACGAGGGTGACCAAGACCGCTCAGTGGTTGGTGGTGTGTGAGGAGTGAGAAGGGAAGGCAGGAATTTCAAATTCACAAATCCAGCAGATGGAGGTTAAGTGCTATGAGCTCTAGAAGGAAACGAGATTATAGGCCAGGGAGCGGGAGGAGATGGGTGGGCAGTCGTAGAGACATTCCAAGGATGGAAGCGACAAAACTGGGTGACTCATTAGATGTGGGAAATGAGCAAAAGCGAGAATTGTGTGGCTTGTGATCTTTTTCTCTGAGATGGGACGGAGAAGAGCAGCTATCTTAGGGCGGGAAGTGAGGGCGATGCACTAGACTCAGCACCCTCGTGTGCGGAGGCCAGGGGCAGCGTGGATTCCCTGCCAGCAGGAGATGTGGTGTGAGCAGCAGCTGGGGCCACCTCACGTCTGAGATCCAGAAGCTCGTGCACCTCACGTCTGAGATCCTTTTGTGTTTGGCCAGATGCCGCAAGTCCTCATTCCCTCACTCGAAGGCTGTCCTCTGGGCCACCGCCCTCTGCGCTGTGGGCTCTACACAAGCATTAGTCTCCACGAACTGGGTCTCTCCAACTTCTTCCGCAGGAAGATCTGTTTTAGACTCACTGAATTGCAATATTTTTGAGGTCATATTTACTATGCTGTGTTAAAAAAAAAATCAAGATTATTTTGATTTTCCTATGTTCTGAATGTTGCTTAGGACTAATTTGTTTTTTAAATATTAGGTATCAGTAAGTTTCAACAACACTGTGATTTTTCTTTGTTTCAAACCTATAATCTCCCTGATCTCTCTATCTTAACGAATTTTGAAGTGCTGTTCTTGTAAAGCCTTTTTCCTGGATGCTTCTCCCTATTCCTTCCATATTCACTTTAAAGTCTGATTGAGCAAATCAGCTGGTATCTGGGAAAAATACTCTATTTCCATTTTAATGTTAAATAATTCCTTCATAGTTCTCTTTGGAAATTTCTGAATTCAAGTGTATTTATTCATTCATTCATTCATTCATTCCACAAATAAACATCAATTACCTTCAGTGGGTCAGGAAATATGCTAAATGATGAGCAAAAAAAAAAAAAAAAAAAAAAAAAAACTCAAAAACATGGCTTCTTCCTGCTCACCTGGAACTTACAGTCCTTGAAGAGAGATGACCAAATAGATGAGGGATTACAACTCTGCTAAAAGGAATAGGAACTGCAAGAACCGACGGGAGAGGGGACACCCGTCCACCAGCTGAACGGCAGAGGAGCAGGACGAGGCGCCTCAGGAGGGAGGCAGGCCCCTTCCTGGAGGTAAAGACAGACGCTGTGTGACCACCGTTCAGGGAGCCATGGAAGAAATTCCCTGAAGAATGGGAAGCTGAAAAAATAACCTCAGGACCCTATCGATCTCTAAAATAGTGTGATTCTGTAAGTAGGACCAACCAAAAGGGAAGAGAACAGTGTGATTTATGAAACGCCATCACCCTCACGCCAGCGCACTCATCGGCTCCTTCCCCACCTCGATTTCACCGGCCACCTGATACACACGTTCACCGCGCTCTCTATTTAAGATCTTATCAAGGTGTCCACATTGGGCTATAAACTACCGGAGAAAAGCCTCAAGGAGCGAGGAGTCTTGCAGACACCATATATTGAGCAATTCCTATTGATGTTAATCATTTATTTGAAAGGAAGAATAAAACATATTAACGGGGCTTCAGGGGATTACCCTTCCTATATTGATAACCCATTAACATTTAATGAACTGGAGTAACAGTCGAGGCAACTTGAAGCTGTCTGGAAAGCCAAGAAACAGGCTGCCTTTCACACAACTAACTCATAAAGTGCTTCCCTGATGCTTTTTGCTCTTCTGGGAGACCTGATCAACTCGTTCTCATTTGTGAGGAAGAAGTGGCCTCCAGGCTCAGGTCATTTCTTTTTGCCAGGGAGCTTAATGCAGCCCAGAGCTCTTCCACCAGTTAACATCAGCTCACAGGCCCTAATGAGAACAAGCTGGACATTTCCTGATGCTGGTGAGACTCCTCAATCCCCAGGAGTCCAAGAGTCACTCTCACTTTTCATTCTGATTTCCCTCTCACACATACACCTGACCCACCATACGATGGAAACGGCATTCACCCAGGATAACGGACTTTCTAAGTGGGAGAGTCACAGCTTCCCCAGGCCTGTGGAAAATATGAAGAGGGCACTGGATCATCGCCACAGTTCCTTTCTGCTTAATATTCTCTCTATACCTACCACAAGCTCTTCCTTACAGACTGTGATAGAAACTAGTGTCAACAGATAAATGGTCTTGGCATCTATGGGCAGAATGAATGACTCAGTAGTGACTATAAACTAAAATAGCAGATTTGCCTTCAAATGCAATCGGCTTGTTCAAACAACTTCATTGAGCAGATTAATTCATTTAATTTCTTAAGGGAACATTCTGGAGCTAGTTGATCATTTAATTTCTTAAAGGAACATTCTGGAGCCAGGTCTACCAAGAAATCATGTTGCTTAGAACCTTGTGAAGGAATTACAGAGGTTTTACTGCTGGCGGTGCGGTTTGGGGGGTGGGCAGCTAGGAAACTAGGCTGGAAACATCCCAGCCAACTGCTAGGGCAATGACTCACCATCTCCTTTCTGGAACCACACAGGTAATGCTTCCAGTGTAGACCCCTTCTTGACCTTTGAGTATTGCTCGAAGGATGCTAACGGTGCAGGGGAGGCAGTACTTCCCGGCCGTATGCTATAACTTGTCCTCCTGGGATCTACCCCGAACCAGAGTGGGGGCTGCACTGTGGCACGGACCCACTGAACTATGGCCCAGAACAACAGGGCTTGTCTAAGAACTTGTCTGAGTGCCAGAATAAACCCACAAACCGATTCCTGAAGGCAAGTCTGGATTTGCTTGCAAATATTCCTGAAGCTCCACCTAGAGAGAGTTAGAATGGCCTTTCATTCAGATGGGATTCCAATTTTCACAATAAGATGTCAACTTTACCACCTGCACTTCTAATTTCTAAGGCATAAGGCTCTGCCCTGGACCAGCAAAGGAGAATACAAACACACCAGGCTCTTGTCAGAGAATACAATCTCAAACTGTCTGCTATTCAAGTCCTATCAAAAGCCCAGTTGAGAAAAGCAATATTTACAAAAGATTATTTGAAGGACAAGCAGTTCATCCATTCTTCAAAACACTCTAAATTCTCCATCCATGGATCGACCCTGACCACCTCACAGCTACACGCTATGGCCATATTACTTTAGCCCCATACAGAACTGCTGTCAATGAATTGTACTTTAATGTCATTCCATCTGTTCTTATCAAAAAAGTTACTACTACAAGAAGCAGTCATATGAAATCTGTTACTGCATTTGAAGAAAACGTTGTTGGAATGCTGCTCGCTACATAAAATCCCATACGAGAAAGTTATCTTGGAAAGTAGCTTTAGAAGAAGCTTTGATTCTCGAAGAAGTGGTGGTCTCCTTTTCTGAGTAATGTTGTTGTGAATTTGAACTTGGTTGACAGGCATCTCAATGTCAAATCTGAAGCTCAGTCATGGCAATTATATTGATCCTTAAGCTTTCTGTAACTGTGTTCTTCTTTTCTTGGTCACCATTTTCTCTATATTCACATCTACTTATTTGATGTATGTTTTTAATAAACTATTACAGAACTTTTATGGAACCAGGTAATGATGGTTCCGTAAGTAAGCAAATAAAGAATGCTCTGGATATCTCCGTTCATCTAAACGCTGTGTCTATTGAGTTGGCCTTACTTGAGAGGCAATTCTCTTGGTAGTACTGGCTGTAGCCTAGCAATAATAATGCTAATAATCATAATCATACTCATAATTAAGCTATCACATATTCTGTATTTTCTATGTATCTAGGCACTGCTATAAGAATATCCCACAGGTTATTTTACTTCACCCTCTCAATTACCCTACAGGCTAGGTGCTATTGGCCTCACTTTACAGATGAAGAAACTGAGGGCTCTGAGAGGATAAGCAACTTGTCTATTATACACCTAGTAAAAGCAGAATCACACCCAGGTGTATATGAATACAAGCTGTAGCAAGATATCCCCACTCTAACCGTCACGGGCCATTTAAAGGGAGAATGATAAAACTAAAATAAATGCTAGAGAGCTAAGGTTGGTACTTGCCCACTTTTTTGCATCACAGTAAAACACTGCACCAAGGTCTGTCTACACGTGCCAACAACTGAACTTCTGATGTTCTAATCAAATCCACTGGACAAGTGATCTAGTAGCAGGTGGAAATGAAAGTGTTCTTTGTTTAGATATTATATTTTCACAAAAACTAAAAAACTAAAAGACCACTGACATAATCAAAACACTGGAGTCTAAGTGCTTCTGAGTGATTCCCTGCAGGCACGCCGCAGGCAGCCCACAGCTGTGGGTGGCCTGGCTTCCTTGGGAAACACTGATCTGACCTCCAGAGATGCTCAGTCTCACATGGCACCCCTACTGCCCACCACGAGGGGACCATCACGGTGATGTGACTGGTATTCACGTTACATGGCAAGATGCAACCCCTGCCTTCGATACTTCCTCCTCTTTGCACTTCACACGTTACAGTCCTTTGTCATCACATCTCCACGAATCTTCAGAGTAAATGCGTAGGTGAGCTGATGGTCATATGTACAAGAACGCTCATTTCAGAACTGGAGAATACACAGAGCCTGGGAGCTTGTTTCCATTTAAGACGCAAGGGTGAAGGCTGGGGACATCTGTTCATTCATCCATTTGCTGACCAAACATCTAGCGTCTAGTAGGCTTGGAAAGAGAGGAATACGCAGAACACATACATTCTGTCCTGAGAGCTTTCTCCAGGACTTGGGAACAGAATCCTCCCTGGAAGAAGAGAACCAATGCAAAGCCACCTACATGACAAATGAAAGGTAGTACCATAAGGATGGTCTCTCTAACTGTAGAAGAATCACATGAGTGATCACGACGAACTGGGTTCAAGAAAGAAGGGTTCACTGAGAAAGGGGATTGCAGGAGTCCCTGGTTTGTTTAAATAGTAAATCCGATCTCTGAATTCCTTCTCAGTTTAACATTCATTCAGCATTCCAACAATCTTTATTAAGCCCTTAACTTGTACCAGACACCCAGGTACCTGGAAAAGAACAGTACATAACAGACTAGGTCTCTGCCCTTGTATAGCTCACATACACATTTTTAAAAAGTCGAAATAATCCCAGAAAATGAAAAGTACTGTGAAGGAAATAAGAAAGGGAAGGCTTTATTGGCTGGGAGAGGGCTCCTTTAACAGAGTAAATACCTCCTAGGTAGAGTAATCTAGGAAGTTATCATCGTGAATGTGATATCTAAACTGAGACCTGAATGAAAACACGAAGACAGTTTAGGAAGAGGTGGGGAAGAGCATTCCAGGTAGAAGAAACATCAAGAGAGAGAGAGACGGCAGAGGGGGAGAGAGAAGGCACTTGATCGTATTTATTTTTTGGAAATATTATCTTAGATTAGGCAAAGATTACTTAGATATGACACCAAAAGCATGTACCATAAAAGAAAGCAACTGATAAGTTGGACTTCATCAAAACTGATAACTACTGTGCTTCAAAAGACACCATAGAAAAATGAAAAGACAAGTCACATACTGGGAGAAAATATTTGCAAACCATGTATCTTATAAAGGATTGGTATCCATAATATACAAAGAACTAATTGAATGGTACACTTAGAATGGGTCAACTTTATGATCTATAAATTATAACTCAATAAAGTTTTAAAAACAGTGCACTCAGCCAATAGCCTTTTTTTGGCAATTCAGATTCCCTACCCACTTTTATTCACCTTCCTCAGGGGCAGCTGGTGAATATACCTAATCAAGTTAAAGCTGGTCATAATAAGTAGAGTGACACAGCAGAATCTGCGAATGCTGTTAACTTTCTGTGTCCTTATGCAAGTAACAACCTCTCTAAGTCTGGAATTTTCCCCTTCTATAAAACAGTGATAATATCTGTACTATTTATCTAAATGAGTTGTTGGGTGTAGCAAATGAGATGTGAAGCTATTCATAAAAGATTTTGTTTTTGCTGAGCTATTACGCCTACTCTTGAGCCCTGGGACTTATCTCAAAGTTAGTTTGCCATGGTTAACACTCTATTTATGTTCTCTATTAAATTCTAATTGGGTTTTACTGGCATTCAGACATAACTTCTATTCATTTTGTGATAGAATAATGGGTTTTAGGCACCACAGCTGGTCTAGGAAGAAAGAATGTGGCATCCGCTCACCGTTAATTCTATCCAACACATTTTAAAGGATGCAGCACCAGCTTCAAGTCTCAGAGGGGCTCTTTCTTTCAAAGATGAGACTTTTGCATCAAAAAAACATTAGTCCTATACCTTCAAGAGTGGTTGAATCCAACTAACCTGATACTTTCCTTGAACTAGAGAGTCTGTCATGGCATGTCCTTGAATATCAGAGTTTCCAATGACTTAGTTGACAATATTTTTATTTGATATTGGAGGTTCATGACTATTTTTGACTGGGAAAGATACAGACTGGATGTAAAAGAAAAAGCCAACAGGGTTAGTAAAGGCTTTTAGTGTTTGTGTGTGTGTGTGTGTGTGTGTGCGCGCGCGCGTGCACGCGGGGAGGGAGTCTGTGAGTGGTAACTATGTATAAACGATAAACATGACCTTTCCATAGTGCTCCTTCGTCCCATTCTGATCACATAATTTAGCAGAATTATGAAATAAACAATAAAACCCTCTCATCTTTACTTAATTTTCACCTAACTTCTCCACTGTACCTCTGCCCCCGCATTCTGTATTTCAATCCTGCAAATCCTTTTAATAGAAACAAGGAAGCAATTAAGGGTATTGGCAATTCAAGTATTTTATCAGCATTTTGCAGAGAAGATATCTTCCCCAAATGGGTATATCTTTGTTTACCAAATAAGACATTTACTCCACTCATTTCCTGCTTTTCCCTTCCCCCATTTATCTATTTTTCGGTACTGATCTATGACTTTAAGAGTTTGAGAAGGTGAGCGATTTCTGTCATTAACTTTACTGGATGCAGGTCATATGCAAGATGCCCAGCAACACAGTGTTCCAGGTGGTTCTCCGGTGGATTCTCTATCAAATTCTGTCAACCCCACCTGGGATTCTTCCTGAGACACCAGGTATTACAATGATGGCTGGGATTTATGAGCTAAATTCAGGTACGAGTCCACTCATCTGATACCACCAAACCACTATACCAATTTCTAAAATTCATTTTGCCTTGTCTCTGGCATTCTACGTCAATCAGTTACATAGGGAGTCCTCCTGGGGACTTTACCTAGAGTTGGGTACTTTACAGAGCTCAGCATGTACAGAAGAAAGAGTCCTGCTCAAGGCCTGAGAGGATCTAGGTTCTCTTTTGAGCTGTTACAAACCCGCTGAGTAAACAAATCTCATACTCAGTAAGACTGTGTGATGGAGCGCATGCGTCCAGGGATCCAGGCACGAGGACTGGGTTTGTTCTTACAGCCACCGCTCATTACCAGTGTGGTCTGGACCTCAGTTTCCTCGCCTTTTTGCACTTAATTCCCTCTAAGGTCTCTTAGAGCTTATATAATTCTCTAGCTCCTCACATACAAATCCTCCACATTTTTTCCCCATTTTAATCACAAAAGTAATATACGATCAAACAATATAAAAATATTAGGTCGAACCATATGAAATTGCTCATATTTAACCATTTTTGATCAACAAAAATGGCAATTTTACATGGTTCAACTTAGCATACAGTAGTGTCAGTGGAAGTCTCCCCTTGTTGCTCACACCACTCTGGCTTATATTAATAGCTTGTATTTGCATAGCGCTTTAAAAGTCTAAAAGTGCTTTCATGTATATTATCTATATGCAACAAACATTTTCTGAGGGCCCTCCAGGCGCTTGGGCTTCCTAATACAATTCCTCATTTAACGCTCGCAACAACTGGGGAAGGTGGGTTTTCTGATCCACGGGGAAATAAAAAAGTTCAGGACAGTGGGAGGAAGTAGCCAAGGTCACATGGCAGGTAGGTGGCCGCTGAGATTCACACTCAGTCCAGATTCCAAAGTTCCTTTCTTAGCCTCTCCTTTCATTAGTCTGAGCAAGTCTAATGTCTTTCTCTTATCCTAAGAACCTTTAAAATTGTAATACTTTCATATTTTGGATGGGCAAAAGGAGGATGTTTCGGGCCCACACTAATTTTCCCCTTCTTTGCTTATAGTACCATGCCTGAAATTGAAAATGGCAGATCTCTCCCCAGATTCTGCTGGAGAAGCAAGGTGCAGGTGTGTGGGAGGAGGAGGGGGGCTCCTTTTATCTGCAAAGACTTTTACTGAGGAGAAAAAAAGCACATCTTATAGGTAAAAAACTCTGTTGCTTGGCTTGAAGCTAAGCCCTACAACATACATTACTGTCTTTCTGTTCAATCAGTGTTCTGCTACAAGAATCAGTTACATTCAATCATCTGAAAGAGCTATTAAAATGCTGATAAAAAATTCATAAAGTAACACACAGTAATGAATCAGGAGAATTCAGTAAAGTGAGACCTACCCTTAGAGCAGGGCAAAAATGAAGGTGAACGATCGTTTGGGCCCAGCGGCCATGAAATACCCTTTTGGAAGATGAATAATTCTGTTTAGGGCTGATAAGTTGAACTAATTTATAATGCTGTTTTAGGTCCACTGCTGAAATATTTCAAATCCCTCAACTTTAAAATGCATTGCCTGTCAGAAACTGGTCTCTTAACAGTTTCCTCTTAACATTTTTCAAAATGTAACCTAGACCAATTTGCATGATTTAATGCTTATTGTATTATACTGTGCAAGATTTAAAATGGGAAATAATTTTTTTTTTTAAAGAGAGAGAGGAGAGACAGGGAGAGGCAGACAAGGTGGCATGAAGGGAACAAGCACGGGCCAAAGGGAGAATTAAGACCTGTCTGTGCTTGGCAGAATGTCCCACTGGGACAGGGGAAATCTGTCTAACTGGACATCAAGCACCCAACAAATTTCTAACCTGGGGAGTAGACTTGGGTGGCCAACAGATGGTGGAAACCACCCTAAGATATGAAAGCAAATTTGAGAATCATTAGATGGCAGACTGAAGCGCTCCCCTGAACCCTCAGCACCGCTCCCATCCCCTTCCCACATAGTCCCCAGGGACCTCTGCAAGTCCTCCTTGGGACTCACTGCCATGGTTTGGGTCATGTCCTCATTATTTCACTCCTGGATTCTTGCAAAAGCCTCTTAATTGGAATCACTTTCTTTAGTCTCTCTTCTAAATCCATCCTCCATTTTGCGCTACATTTTTCTTTCTTAAGAAAATCTGGCCATGTTATTAATTTTAATAGCCCTCGATGGCTCCCATTACCTATAAGAGACACAGTGAACTCCTGAGCATCACCTACAAGACCATACTATAGCTTCCAACTTACTTACCTATTGGTTTACATTTTTTACTACTTCACTAAAAGAATAAAGGAAACGCTGAATGATTATAAAGAACATAACTGAAAAAAAATGAATACTCAGAGTATATAGAAAACTAAATGTCAATACCAAAAAAGACAACCAACCTAATTTAAAAATGAGCAAAACACATCAATATGTTGAATAGCGTATAAACATGTAAAATGATACTCAATTTCACCAGTAATTGGGAAAATCTAAATAATAACAGTGAGACAGTATTTTATACCCACCAGATAGGCAAACATTAAACTGCCTATTGACATTAAGTGCTTGGCAAGCCATGAGGAAAGGAACTAAATACACTTTCAGGGTGCGGAAATGGATTCAGCTCCTGTAGGGAGCATCCAGCAATAAGCAGGAAACATGAAGGTGCCCACACCTCAGGGCCCAGCCAACGCGATGCTTGATATAAAGAAACCTTGGTTCACTGTGCAATTCTTCATAATGCTAAAAATGGAAGGCAATCTAAGTATCCATCAATAAGAGAATTAATAAAGTATGGTTTACCCATATGAAATAATACATAGCAGTTAAAATGAACTGGCGCTATACCTATATAAATCTATACCTATATAACCATCCTAAGCATAATGTATAGCTAAAACAAGTAATGTTCAAAAGGATACGAGTGGAGGACATAATTTTTGTAAAGTTTAAAAATTGCGAAAACAAAATCTATTCAGTGTTTATTCAGAGGAAAAATAGATGACCTCTACGGTGATAGTGTCTCCTTTTAACAAGGGGTAGGCCCGCACTAAAACACTTTCCAAGGAGCAAAAGATAGATTACAGCAACCATGTAAGAGTGGGTTACCTCATTACTGTGGTTTGCTTGGGGGCCGGGGGATAAAAACATGCCTCCCGGGCTGGGGAGACTCAACCCGCCCGCCCCCCGCCACCCCCACAATTACACTCTCACTCTCATGATAGAACGCCCTTTGATTGTACACAGGCTTTTGCTGTCTTTAGTTATAGGAAACAATTGTGCTTCTTATGAAGGCTGCGGCTTCTGGGGCTGTGATCTCCATTTACTCATTTAGGAGACTGTGGATCTGATCAGAAATTGCCACTTTGGTCGACAAACCACTACAGCCCAGAGGTTTTATAAATCTTGATTAATTGTTTCAATGTTTTGTTATGAAGGGTTTCCTTCATGTTGTGTTACTTAAACATTTTTACAAAACCCAAGTTGTCAAATGGAGGCAAAAACCCCACATAGCATGTGATAATAAGGCTGTTATGGTGAAGGGCTCACTAATCCTGTATTTATTCACCTGTTCCCCATTACACAGATCTGTTAAACTAGCACTTTGTCCATCAACACTTGAGTGCTTAAAGCTGAGTAGGCCTCTTTTGTAATTGCTGGCACCAGCAAAAGCCAAATTGCGAGCTCTCAGAATATGGCTGGAACTGTTGGATCCGCCTGATAGATCCCTGCCATGCTCACTAGTCTAAGACCTAGAGACTCCCTCTCTTTACTCACCAATGTATACATATCTAAAGTTGCATTTTTTTTTTTTAAGTGAGTTTTTGGAAAGTAACAAGAGGAAAAGCCAAAAGAAATTATTTCCTCTGGTGACATTTCTGCTGGGTTACACCTCCACCAAAGATTTATAGCTTCACAGAGCTGCAAAGCTAACCATATGGTCAATTAAAAAGAATTCCAATTTCCGTGGTCCTGTGCCCAGAACCTGAGAGAGAGAAGTTTCCTATTTAATAAGGATCTCAACCTTTCATGGTTGGGGGGTGGGCATTTAAAGTACACCCCATGTAAGCTAACATTATATAAAGCAAACAAATTTCCCTTTGGGAAATGGGAACGAAACAAGGCTCCATAACCTGCCTCAGTCTCCTGATCTGCAAGGGGCTGTAGAGGCAGGAGGGCCACTTGAGGCATCATTGTCACCTGCTTCCTTGCTTCTGACCCTGGTATAATTTTTATAGAGTCACAAGTGAGTTGAAGAACTCCAAAGAATTTCACACTTCTCTCCAAGTGGTCTGGCTTCACCTCTGAATTAAGTAGCTCAAAACAGAATTTGAAATCTTAGACTCAGTAGGCTTAGTAATGTCCAGAAAAAGCCCTGCAAACGCCTCTCTGTCGCCAATTACCGAATGGATTTGTGGGTCATCCGAATTGCTAGTTGCTGGTGAGCTTTTTGAGCTTGTGACCCACAGTTCAGCACTCCCCTGACAGTGACTGTCCGATTGCCCAGTGCCCAGCTGAAACAAACACAGAGACCCACATTCACAGCTGGAAGACAAAAGTCTGACAAACACATGCTGCCTGCTACATCCTTGCCAATCAATCCAAGTGGAAGACTTTCTTAAATTCTCTAATTATAGAAAGATTGGTGTCTTTGTCATTTATGAGCTCACAAAGTTGAGGCGTGTTCAGGTAGGCTGACCTGTGATTTAGCAATCAAACTGGGACACTTTTGAGAGTCAAAGGGGGAGCTCGTAATAATTAGGCCAGGACAAAAATGTACATAAGTTAGGACTGTCCCTGGAAAACTGGGGTATGTGATTTATCTGGGTTTAGAGGGCTATTCCTTTATGGCCTTTCCAAATTTGAAAAGAAAAAGAAAGAAAAGAAAAAAGAAAAGAAAGAGAAAAGAGAGAGAAGGAAGGAAGGAAGAAAGGAGGGAGGGAGAGAGATAGAGAAAGAAAAGAAAGGAAGCGAAGAAAGAAAAGAGAAGAGAGACAAAGAAAGGCAGGGCTGAAATGCCCAAATAATTCCTGCTCTTACTGTGACAAAATCCAAATTGGAAACTGTCAAGGTGGCCAGGGCACTTCCATTCAGAAAATTTTAACTGTTTTTTTCTTTTCTTTCCTTGCTCTAGTGTAGCAGTTGGCAAATGTTCTGGCCTCTGGACCCCTTTATACCCTTAAAATTTCTGTGGGCTTCTAAAAAGCTATTGTTTATGTGTTATTATAAATACTGATAGTTATCTTATTAAACTTTAGAACTGAGAAAATTATAAAATGTTTATTAATTCATTAAAAGATAACAATAAACCTATTACATACTAACAACACATTTTTATTAAAAAAACAAAAACAAACCTAAGTTTTCCAAAACAAAATAATTACTGAGTAGAACAGTTTTACATTTTTATAAATCACTTTCATGTCCAGTTTAATATAAGACAGATGGATTCTCATATCTGCTTCTGCCTTCACTCTATTTCAATCATATCTGGAAAACTCCACTGTACATTCATGAGAGAAAGCAAAGAGGTGAAAAAGCCAATATCTTATAAAGAAAATAGTTTTGGCCTTGTGGAAGGCCTGAAGGGGCCTTGGGGACCCCTCCCCAGTGAATAACCGAAGCACATCTTGAGAACCACTATATTACCAGAACCAAGGAATGAAAACACTCCCCACACTTTCTAGGGCTATTTGGTTAGGAAAGCCCCCTCTGTCCTAAGAGGAAAGGGAAATTCATTCTCTTCCGGTGCTAATGATGATGGCACTGAGTTTAAAGGCCAGCAAAATCTATTTGAATGAGAAAGACCAAGTCTGAGGAAAGAATTTCAGATGTGGGAAGGGGTTCAGTAAGACTAGAGGATTCCCCCGGATGGAGAGGCACAGAGAGGGCTGTTTTGGGAGTGTCAGGGGGAAGTAAGACCCTGTGAAAAATGGCCATTCCAGGCTCCCGATGTGTTCATGGGGGTAGGAATGAGGGATGTCCCCACAACGAGCAGGGGGCCATAAAGCCTAGAGGACTTCCGACATTCAATATCCCTTGGCGGCAGGTGAGACGCAGAGCCTGAACACAACTCTGAGGATAAAGTAGTACCAGGCACGGCTTCATTCCATTCCCGTCAGGGTTGCTGGTGCGAGAAGTAAATGATTGTTTTAAGAAAGCAAAGAAATGTGGTATTTCTCATACTAGAGGTCGTGGACTGAAGGTCCTACACCTTTTTCTTGCATCTGTCTTGCCTAACTAGGGAGCCACCAGCAAGCCAGACCTTGCCTCTACCATGCGCACAGCTCCAAAATCGTTTTGAAGCCTTGGTGAGAGCTGAAGGTCCAATTAGTCAGCTTGGCTGATCTGGGCTCACAGATGCCAAAGGAGGTAGACAAAGGAAAAGGGAATAGTTACTTTCCAAGGGTCAGGCCCTCAGCTGTGCTGTGGGCTTATACTGTGGATTAGGCAGGCAGCTCATTCTCTTCTAAACCTTAGTTTCCTCAACTGCAAGTTGGAGAATCCTCCCCATGCTCTAGAGCTGTTGTAAGAATTAATTCACAGAGAAACACTTAACGTAGCCTCTGGGACTAAGTAATCACTATTGTTCTTCCTTTATACCAGGGCTCCCCGACCCCTGGGCCACAGACCGGTACCAGTCCATAGTCTGTTAGGAAGTGGGCCGCACAGCATGCGAGTGGTAGGCAAGCAAGCGAAGCTTCATATGCAGCCGCTCCTCAGCGCCAGCATCACCGCCTCAGCTCCACCTCAGATCATCAGGCATTAGATTCTCGTAGAAGCACCGGTCCCTGGTGCCCAAAAGATGGGGGACCGCTGCTTTATACCACTCAGCTGTCCCTTCCCGACCATCCTCCCTGGGTATAACAATACCTCAAATTTCTCATCGCCCCTGTGCCTCACCTTTATACCACGGTTGTGATTCTACATGACTTTTTGTGGGATTCTTAAATAAAGTCTGTCTCTCCCACCACAGCAGAAGCTCCATGAGGGCAGAAATGATGCGCTGGTTTTTTTCTTCTCTCCACTGTACTCCCTGTGTCAAGCACAGTATTTGTATTTCATAGGTGTGCAATGCTGAAGTGAATGAAGGGACGAACGCGTAATGCACACATTAATTATCACTGTGGAAAGATTCCTTTCTGTGCTTTGGGAATCTAATGGACGTAGAATATTAGATTTCATGAGTCTGAGATTCAAAGGAGAAATGAAACAATGGGAGAAAAATGTGCAATGATAAGGAGGCAAAGGCACATTAGCTTGGCACAGACGTGGGGTTCCAAGAGAAGGAAGATTCTTGAAAAACATTTCAGTTCTGAACAAGACTCCAAGTCCAGGTCTCTTGCTCAAAATAGCAGTAGTCTTAGAATGCAAAAATTAGCACATTATCCTAATTAAAACCTAGCCCTTTTCTCCACAAAACTGGCAAGTAAGCTAGTTACTAAGTGATTAAAACATTTCTACCTGATTACTATGTAGTTAAATGCTTAAAAAGGAATCACAGTTAATGGATATCACAGGCAAGGTCGTGAATTACGGCTGTGACGTGTGTGTGCATGTGCTGCTGTTCTGAAGGCATCTCTCTCTCCACTCACTCGCATTTTGTCAGTCCCTTTCTGGTTCCTATTTGGAGCTGGAGATTCGACACTGACTTTTGGGGAGAGGAAAATGTTAGGAGGTGAGGGAAAGGATGTGGAAGGGAAAGAAGGATTTGAGGCAATCAAAGGATTTTAATACATGGAAGTAAGTACCTGGCTGGTACTCACCTACCTAATTAAAGACGAATGCTAACAAACATGAAACACTATGAACGAAGCAGACGTATGTATTAATTTTCTATTCCTGAAAAAGCTACAAAACTCCCCAGCTATTCTTCTGCACCCCGTTCCCCTCCCTCCTGTCTCCCTCTCTTCCTTTCCTTCCTTCCCTACCCCACCCCCTCTCTCTGACAGCACTATTAATGATCGTTAATGCCCCACAGGCTCTAATGGGTCCCGCTGGGAGTCCAGAAATACTGCAATTTGTATCGCGGATTTAGACATAACAACAAAAAAAAAGAGCCCTCTGCTCCTGGGAGCCAGAGCTTGATCAGTTAGCTCCCCCCTGGAATTGCACAACAGAATAATAAATGACAGCTCTTCGATTAAAGCCAGCCTTCTGCTGTAAGTGCTGGAGAGAGTGTGATTGTCACAAACAATCTACCGCTTGTTAACACCACTGGAGTATGAACAAACAGTGGGCAGCACTTAGGCAATTAAAAGTCTTTGGAACACCCTTGGTATTTGTGTATGCGCACGCACACGTGCACGCTCATCCACGCTATAAGTGCACAGGTGTGTGAGCGCACACGCACACAGTTTTCAGATGTTTTTGGTTGGTTTTTATGTCTTAGTTATCTATTTTTTTTAATGTTTAGGAAATTTCAATAAAAAAGCCAGGGGCTGTCATGTTAAAAAAAAATAATTACCACTCATTTGCACCTTAGATATAGTATTCTCGATGAAGCAATTCACAAAGCGATAAAAAATATATTCTATATTTCTCGAGTATGTCTAGGAAAAGTGAACACATAAGGTAGAGCAGGCTAAAACTGAGTTTGTGAGTGATTTGCCCTTTAAATTTATTTCCTTAAGGTTGTCATGATATTGCCTTCTGAATAAAAAGTTAATCTTTAAAAAATGGGTGATAACGACAAGCTTTGATCTGAGCTGGTGCTCACTCAGAATTACCAGTCCCCTGTCCTGGAGATTCCAGCTCCACCAGGTTCTAAGTCTCAGTGGCAGGACACTCTTTTCTATCCCTTCCTGGCCTTTTATATCCCACGGCACAGTTTGGGAGCACAGCTGAGCCTCCAAAATACTTGAACGATGGAGAAGAGAACCAAACGTGGCTTGGTAGGGCTTGGGATGCACAGACACGTAGCTGAGTTCTTCTCCTTTCAGAGATTAGACCCTGGATGCGGAACCCCAGCCTATGAGAAGAAACATGGAACCTGCCTTTAAGGCGCTTACACTTGAAATCAGAAGGGCAGCCAGAAGGGGTCCTCCCAAGCCCAGAAAGAGCAGTGTGGGACGGCTGACTGCATTCTCCAGAGATGGATGGTGTCCATCTGCACTTGACCTTTCCACAAGGCGAGATCACATGTTTGTTTTGACAGGACAGCTGAGAATAATCATTCTCTCTCCCTCTTCCCGCCTCTTTCCCTCTCTCGCCTCCCCCTCCCCATTTGGTGGAGAGTAGGATTCTACACGGTATCTTAAAGTGAAAGGCAGATGGTTTGAACTACAGTTAGCCATATTCACTTGCAGATTCAGAATTATTGATGATAAAAGCTAAACTATGAGGCATGTTCCATCTGTTTATTTTCCAATTTTCATTTGTTGTAGCCCTGTTAATATTACTGGGATTTGCCTCTTTCTCCAGAAGAGTTGCCATAAGGGCTTCTACCTAGAGACATCTGTCGCCTCTCCTCCAGACGCTGTCGCCCTCACAACTGCTGCTGAGGCTCTGCTCTCTCTCCCGTCGCCACTCCCTAATCCCTCTCTTTTTCTGTTCTCTCATTCTTGGAAAGTCTGCACTTTACACGATGACCCTGACTGGCTCCATTATCTTCAGTCCCAGGATACTCAGGGGACTCTGCTGGACTTGAGACTGCAGCCTGGGTGATGGGGGCTTCCAGTGATTGGGGTCCGAAGTCATCTGCCAGAGCTTCTCCAACTGGGTGCAAGGAAAGCAGCGTGCCAGGAGGGGCACCATTTAAGGAGAGCACCGGGTCCTATAGCATTACTTTCACTGAGACTGGAAACAAGAGGCTGGTACTTAACCTAATAAGTAACTAAGATATTACTAACATTGAGGCAAACACAAACATGTTTGGAAATGGAAGTGTGCCACCTGATCCCCGTCCAGTCTGCCAGGACTGTGATCCCTGCTACAGGGACAACTTGGTAGAGACATCTGAGAGGGACTACCTGCCCCCCGGCCCCAATCGACCCCACGGCTAGCAGGGTCTGGGAGCGTGTGACTTCAATTCTCCAGCTGCACTCAGTCTTGGCTTGCCTGCTCTGTCTTCAGGACAACAGCTGGACTTAGCCTGAGTGTAAGTGTTCCAGAAGAGCCACATGCTTCCTCAGTAACTTACGGGCCTCTTTTAATCAAGAGGCAGAGCTCTCCATCTTGTTGACACTTATGACCCTCGATTTAAAATACTCCAATTGTTTAATTCACATGGGACCCAGAGAGAGTGCAGGCCCTTTCCATTAGGACACTTTCTAATGGGAGCAATACATCAAGTCCCTGCCTCTAATCTGAATAACAGCTGTTTAGAAACCTGTCCTGGGTCTATCATTTGGAGCTACTTTTAGGAAGATCAACACTCTCTCATTAACCTCATCTTCACTTCTACTCTGGCAAAAAGGACCCTGAGAGAAAACCATCCCCACCTGGTTTCATTTTGCTTCTGCTTCTCTCTTCCTTCTTCCCTAGACTTCTGCTCCCCATCCAAAAAGGCAGCCCTTACAGTTCGCCTCTTCGGCAGTCTTCCCCTGAGGTTAATGAACAAATAAAACTGTAATGATTATCATTTCGGGAGCAATGACAGAGTGAAGGCCCAGAGCTGGGCACTGGAAGCCACTAAGAAAGCTGCCCTGTCAGGTGAAGCAAGATACACTGGAGTCTGCGCCTCAGGCCCGCCAACTCTCTTAAAATCTCCCAGCCTCTCTAGTGTGTTACTCTACTCAGGCAGAGCCTTTGACACGGCGGCAACTAATTGTACCCGCCTTTGATTTTCTCTTCTTGGTCTCTTCCATTTAGACTACAGGCTTCGTGAAGGCACTACGTACCCATCAGAGCCCCGTGGGCTCCAGAATAGTAGAACAGGGCATTACTTTTCTTTCATACATAAAGCTGTACATAATTAATGTATACAACTTGATTAGTTTAGAGATTTACGTACACACCTGTGAACACTGTGCTATGACTGTGATGTTCCGATGACAATGAAAGTTAATGAGCAAAACACGTCTCATCCTTTCTGACAGTTTCACAATAAAACGAGCGGTGTAAATTTAAAAACGGAAAAAGATGACTCTGGCTTGCCTTAGAAGATTCTGGAAATGCTGCTGCTAAGCCTGAACACTCGCAGAAAGGAACTTCGTAATTTAAAGAGAAAAACAATTTAGATTTTTTCCTAACCTATTATCTTCTATGAGAAGATATCAATCAAATAATTGAAATTGCCCATCTTTGCACAAGCGTGATAGATATTGCTCCTCCGTGCCTGTCTCCCTCTTTTCTGCGTCAGTCACACATCTGCACTGCTATTCACACTTCAGTCACAAGTCCTCTGTACCTATAATCTCTGTTATTTTGCTGTCGACTCCTCATGCCTCATTAGTCATGTTTGACACCTGCACCTAATACCTTTTCACTGACAACGCAGGACAGCTTCTGGTGAGAATAGATATTTTCCAGAATAGCTTCAACAGAGGCCTCTGATTGTGTGGCGAAGGTGTGACATGGGGTCGCTGTGGCTCCCCTTACCCCATTCAGTAAACTCTTTCCATTAAACTTCTCTAAACTTGGCTTCCTTTAAAGGCTGTGCATGTGGCTGTTAAGGGCTGGAGAGGGAATGCAAGCAGAAGGAAATAAAAATAGTCTATAAAGCTTTAATATTTAATGTACAACAAATCTATGTACACAGGCTCATGTGCGGCAACCTGCGACATGGCAGAAAAGAAACATCTAAATACAGATTTTTATCTGAGCTCTAAATTCGTGACTTCTTATCAAGTTAATGAAAAGCTCAGATTTAAAAATTCAAAATCGGTTTTGTTTTAATTATAAATTCGTTGTCAGCTAGTTCAGCTAACAAGCAATCTCAATTCTTTAGCAGAGGGGAGATGGTTGATGTAAAAATAAAAAACAAAACAAATGGAAGTGTGTTCTTAAAATGCAATTTTTCATTGGTAGTAAAACATTTTTCTGCATTTGGGCCAATTGTCCAACCTTCTGGCTCCCACATATGGATCATTGCAAACACATTACAGTTTATTAACTTTGTAAATCTAATTCTAGACCTAGAATTTATAAGTCTAACTATGCCATTAGACTTTGGTGACACGAGGGCTGGCAGAGTTGGGTTAACGTGTGACAACGTACTGGACCATAGTTGGGAGTCTCCTTTGGGGACTAACGTCCTTCTTTCTAAGTGTGGTGATTGGTCTAGTCAGGAGTCTGAGTGAAATAAGTGGGTGGCTGCACCCAGTCTGCAGAACACCCATAGGTACTGCCACCTCCTTTCCCCCTGGGCTCTCTCTCCCTTCTCCCCAGGGAGCATGTGAAATGTGTGGGGATGCTTCAGTTGTCAAGGTAATGAGGGCTACTGGTATTAAATGGGCAGAGCAGCGTTGCTGAGTCTTGTGGTGTGTGAGAATGGCCCCACCCTAAATGCCAGCAACTCCCCAGCTGACAAATGTTGGAGAGCACAGAATATCTCGAAGAAAGATCACATCTTCTTTGGCTGTCTACTAAATCTTCATGCACGAAATACAGCCGCTTCAGAACAAGACCACGCCAAACCTGAGATATTTGCTCTCGGTGCTCTCCTGAATGGGAACGTCCCAAATCTCACCACGGCACTTGGTGGGAGGGTGATGGGCCCACCCTTCCACACACCGCACTGAGCTGGGGGCTCCTATCAGCCAAGCTCTCTGGGAGTCATGACCTCCTGTTGTGAACAACTTCCATCACGACTTTTCTGCAGGAGACGCAAAATGTTCTCGAGATCCTGGGTTCTATAAGCACCACTGGGGGCTGTGGGCAAAGGTCATTCCAACAGAAGATGCTCGATTCCATCATGGCTCACTTCCTTCAGAACTCTACTCACTGACTGTTATTTCACTCTATTTATTTTAAACAGATGGGACAAATATCAAGCAATTGACAAATTTAATGTATAATATCTGCCATTGCTGTTGATGGTGTGTTCTTAACACAAGAGCTGCTATCATGGTCCAACATCTAGAAAGATCACTATTAATATGGAGCTGTGATGAACACGGCTGGAGAGCAGAAGGGGAAGAGGTGAGCCGGAGGCAGTTCGTAAGGGACTGATGAGACGTATTTGCAGCTGGACGTCTTAGAGCACTGGGTTTGTCAGATCCTGTCACACAGCTGTCTGCATAATGAGGCGAGGAAAGTCATGGATGCTCTTTCGTTCCTTATCAGTACACATCCCTAGAAGAGATGCATCATTTAGGAACAGCCTGGCTAATGGGCAAGGGCTAGCAGACGAAGAGGGAATGAGGAGGATAACTACCAGCAGAGAAGACTGCCTGAGGGTGGAGGGGCGGGAGGGTGATTTCCTGAGCAGTGGAACGGGTGGTGACAGAAGTGAAGGGCACCCCAATGCCACCTGCTTCTCTGACATTAGTGGGATTCGTGAGGTTGAGCTAGGTTGGGGTTTAACTTTAGAAAAAGAAAGAAGAAAAGCTGGATGGCCACACAAAGGTAAAGAGCATCCGAGTGTCCTGGCTCTAGAGTTTGGCTGGACGGATTCCATGTCATTTTATGGTTCTGTTGGGGGAGGCTCAGAACGCTGCAGCATTTCTGTCTGTCTCGTGTGGCCGGGATGATGGTGCTGGCAGGTGACGACGAACAGGCTCACACACCCTCCACCTGAACAATGACGACGACAGCACTGGGGAAGGGGCAGCGAAAGGGCCAGGCCTGTGGGGGTGACGGTGCCTGAGGGTGACTTCTAGCTGGTTTTTTTTTTTTTTTTTTTTTGCCACCTGGGGTGGGCTCTGCAGTCTGATTATAGGAATAGTTTGTGTGTGAAATTTCCTTTCTCGGGTTCTGACTACAGAGGTGGAGGGATCCTTCGAGCTGTAACAGGAGCTGGCGGGCTATCCCGTAGGCTAGAAGGAAATAGCCCATCCAGTTACCTTCCCTGTTTCCACAAGGCAGCTCACAATTCTCGAGCTTCCTTCCTGCCCCCAACCCCAAACAACCCTGTTGGTCTGCACATTTTGATCACACGCCCCCACAGTAAAAATCAACAGAAAAACAAATTTAACTCTCCAAATATATTTTGATTTATTTATATACTCTACTCATACTATTGTACTAATGTATCTCTATAACATACACGCAACAAATAAATCTAAAAGAGTGAGATAAAAATAAGTGGAAAAAGTGGTTCTATATCTTTCTTCTCACATCCCAAATTATTGTCTTTCCTGCACACCTGGGAAAGTATCAATATAGTCTATTATTTAGTGCCTGGAGAAGTTGCGAAAGACCAAACATTTCTCTGAGTGTTTGAACTTACTGGCCAAAGCGGAAGAAATAAAGGACATGGTGGAACAACTTGAAAAGGCTTCAAGTCTTCCAAAAGGATGTCCTTCATCCACCCAAATGGCGAGGGTGAATCTTTCTGACTTGAAGAGAGCCACATGTGTTATTTTCTCTCTCTCGCCGTTTCTAGAGATGTCAGATGTGGTTGTGATTCTTATGCTTTTCTCTCCATTCCACATTCTCCATGTGTTGCTCATTTTTACCACTTGCTTTGGGTTTCACGCCATCCTGCCACACTTCCCCTGCTTCCTTTTCCTGGGCTTTCAGTCCCACCTCAAGCTGCTGGCTCATTTCAGAGCAACCTGTTGCATTATCGAGACGGAGAAAGTGGGACACTCTTCAAAGAACAGAATGGGGAAAGGGGACCAGAGAGTCTTCTACAGGCATCTACTATGGCTGTCATGTACTTATGGAGTGAGAGGTGAGTTTTGTTTTAGGAGGGGAAAGTAGGAGAGAGGTATTGGAGAGAGACAAAAAGTGTGCCTGTGATTAGGGACCAGTCAGGTTCCAGACTTTGGGCAATATTTCAAAACCTGTATATTCACTGTCTATTTTTCAGTGACTCTAAGGGGTTCTCTCACTGAGGTGGGAGACTGACCTCTGGACGGCATATAATTAGAAAAAGTTTCCTACGTGAGCATTCAAGTCCCCTCGGCTCTAACCCAATCTCCTTGGCAAGTCTCATCACCACCCTACTCTGCCACCCTTTAAGACTGAGAGAGGTCCTCCCGAACCTGTGCTTTTGCACACGTGGCTTCCTTGGTTTGTGGTTCCTCTAACCCCTAATTCACCTTGCCGAGCTCTCTGAAATGTCACCTTTTATGTCCGAAGAAAACAACTGCCCTTCCAGCTCTTCCTTCTCCTTCCCCTTCTGCAGAACGGACTCCTCCCCTGGGGTCTTTCAGTCTGGTGTCTGTCCCACCGACACGCTCATCGCCCTGCATAACGGTTGTTCATTCACCTCCCAAGAACTCCCAGGAGACTGTAAGTGTCCAGAGGGCAGGGACTCGTCTTACTCACATTGGCAAGATGGCAGCAAGCTCCATGCAAGACTCAGGATGGCAGAACTGAACTGCAAAAACGTTGCCAAAATTATTGTCGCGCCGGCTGATGGCAGCTGGAGCCATCCTTCTTGCCCTCCTCTTCCATACCCCAAGCCTTGGGGCAGCCCCTCATTTCCTAACTGCCCGGGGCCTCCTTCCCTGCTAACTCCAGAAGGGCTCTGTTACTGTGGCAGCAGTGATTTACAACTGCATTTAGCTGAATCTAATCAGAAGTGTGAATACTCCCCTTCTATCTGGCACACATCATCGGAGCTCTAATTATTCACACATTTTGGCAAGCATTCTGGTGTTCCCCTACCAAGATCCTAATCCCAGCAGATCAGTTAAAATAAATGAAAGAGAGAATCAAAAGGCACTTTAAAAATTCAACTGTTCTCCAAATGAGTTTGAACAGGCTCCAGCTAACTAGTGGTTGCAGCTGACTGGCATTTAAAACATAAGAACCCTTCTGCCCACCCCCATCCCAAGTCCCTTCCTATACCCCCCGCATATAAGAACATGATTCTCCCCTACTTAAGAGAAACACTTGAGACCAGAGCCCTGACATGTTTTCAATAATCTGCCTTAAAAACCAAGAAAATATAGCTGCCACCCCAAGATCCAATCAGTGCCAAAGCAATTCTGCTTTTTCCACGTAGGTAATGTGATACCAACCCAGGACTGATGATTACAACTTTCAGAATGCATCTATTAAAGAGCTCCCAAAGTGCAGGAAGTCATTAAGGCAAAAGTTAAAGCCACGTACCAAGCTCGGAGTTTTAGAAAAGTTTTCAAACACACACACAGACACACTCAGGAACACACACATGCAACAAGTACATGGTATTTGCGAATTTAAGGAAAGCACCACACACAGCTTTCCACACCCTTGGCTCTTTCTCTTTGCCTGGACCTCTCCTCCCCCAGAGACCCTCGGAGCTTGCTCCTTTATCGCCTTCGACTCCGTTCAAATGTCTCCCCTCAGTACGACCTTCTTCTCACCCCCGGCACACTCTACTTCCCTTCCTGCTTTATTTTCCCCCTTAGCACTATCGTCATCTGACACATTAGGCATTTTACTCATTTATTAATCATCTGCCAATCCCCCCACTGGAATGCAGGGATTCTTAACTGTCTTGGTCACTGCTGCCTAGAGCAGAATCTCACAAGTAGCAGGTGCTCAATAAATATTTGTTAATTACAGAGCGAGCTCCTCCTGACGGCACGTGCGTGTCTGAGACTGACTCCCAGAAAGCCGCTGCCCTGTGCTTTCTCACCTCATAACTGAGCTGTTGTGGAAGGTACCAAGTATAGGGTACGTAACATAAGATTTTGAGGGAAATCACAGGTCGTGAATTCTTGACTTGGCTGTCCCTAATGTTGAGCAACCCAAACTTCTGTCCCCACAGCTTAAAAAAAGAGGAGAGTTCTAAAAAAAACAAACAAAAAACCCCCAAACTGATCTTCCAGGATTATTAAAAAGTTCAAATAAACTAACATGCAGAAAAAAACTTGGAGAAGTTCTCCACATGCAAGATGATACTATTCTCCAACGATAAGGCAGTGCTTTCAATTTTACTTTTCCAAAACCAAGTATTCTCAGTTACATAATATAACTGTGGTTACATGTAAGGGAAACAATGCAACAGTTCATCCCGTTCTCTTCCACTGTCAAATTTTGACTTGCCAAGATGAGAGAGCCCTGTCTAAAAGCTTCAAGAGAGTAAGTGACTCGTGTGTGTGTGTGTGTGTGTGTGTGAGTGTGTGTGCGCGCACGCACGCGCCTGTTGGGACTGCAGAAATAAGAAAGATTTACCAAGCTTCTGCCATGAAAGGTGTAGGCTTCTTCCTAACCTTATCTCTCTGAGAGGAGGCCACTGAATGTTTCCTGGGGCAGGAAGGTTCTAGATGACTCTTCAGACAGATAAGGGGGTACTTGCAGTGGCTGAGCAAGTAAGCTAAGCTGGAAACACCTATTAAGGTTTTAAAATTCTGCTTATTTGCACACTGAGCCCCAAAGGTCCCTAGCTTAAGGGGGTTGGGGTGAACTTTAAATTCGAGTTGTGTGGTTTTTTTTCTTAGCGGTTATTCATAGGAGAGAAAGTTGCTCAACACTGAACAGAACTGTTCCCTTGCTCCCTCCCAGGTGCCCTGGGTAACTGAGAGACTTTTGTTACTAGGGTCGGCCAGAGACCAAGGAAAATATCACCCCCACTTGTCTATTTACATAAAATACTCCAACCATTTACATGTCTTTACGTTTAGGGGTAAGAGCCACACAGAATAGATGTTGATGTTTCATGCTTGTGAAATAACACAGTAGAAAGCTACTTTAAAAAATTACTTTTCATCAATGTCACCATGGAAACCAGCCAACATAATCTCTCCACACCTAACTCTGGGGGGTAAGGAATAACAGTAATGGGGGTGGGGAGAAATCAAAACATTGAAAATGCTCATAAATTCTGTTATGTGCCAAAAAATTTAACATGAGACATTTTTCCTCGGCTTTGGGCTGAGATGTCAACCAGTGATGTTTACTTTGTGAACTCTGTTTGATTTTCAAAACTGAAAAAATCAAATTGGGAAGTTTAGTGTAGTTCCTGCTAAGCAATAAATCACTTTGGCGCCTACAACAGCCCCCAGCTTGTTCTCCTAAGTGGACGTGAGCTGGAGGCTACAGAGAAAGAAAAAATGGCAGCTGGTGGGAACTGAAAGTTGGTCAAGGGTGGGAGAGGGGCGGTGGGGATGTGGGAAACTTGTTAGAAGAAACATCAAATGAGGGGAGTAGGGCAGTGAGGCCCGGTCATAATTCCTGCTGCTGCTTCCGAATGTGGCTCCGATCTTTAATGTACCTCGATCCTCGCATTTTCCTTGCCATGGGTCCAAATGAGCTCTTTAGGAAGCCGGCTATTTGGCTGAGTCAAAAGCCCACTAGCCTTTTCGACAGTAATAAAAAGACAAAATTCTGTCGGTCTGATTATTTGTAAAATAAATGTAATTTTGGAAAAAAAAGGAAAAAAAAAAAAGAAACAGTGAACCTAGACTTTTAAGAGAATAATTACCAAAGACTTCCCAATTTGATACTTGCTTCTGTGAAAATCACTCCTGGTTTGGAAGACAAGCTTCTTAGCAATGACTTCTCTTGTTCTCAACTAAAGTGCTCCTGGTGGAGATGAGACGTTGGTTACAAAGATCAGTTCTGCAATAAACAGGCCCATTTAATTTTGAGTCGGGCATGCTTAGTTCAAAGAGGAAACCAATTTCAAATCATATCATCCTTTTCATTTATTTATAAATTTTAACCTCATGATTTGCTGCACATAAATCCCTACTATTTTTGTGGCTAATTTTTTTTTTTTTTTTTTTTTTTGCGGGGGTTGGGGGTAGGGTGGAGACTATTTCTTCTCCCGCCCTATCACGTAACATTATTTTTTTCTGATCAGAGAATTTTATTTAATTGTCTAGAACTGTATCTCAGTTCTAAATAATGTTCCCCGTCCCTCATAACATCCTAGTAATAACAGTGCTTCGTATATTATTACACATTGTAAAATAAGTATCTTTCTTCAAAGGAATTAGCAGACCTTCCAAGAAAGATTATTTAATAAACTTGTAGAAATAGGAGAAAACTAAAGATTGTATATTAGGAGTCACATTCGGGCTAATTCTTATGCTTTGTTAACTTTCCTCCTAGAGTTTGCTCTGATCTCTAAATCTGTTTACATCGATTGAGCAATTTGGGGGAGGAAGTAAGTATGTTTCTTAACAAATTACAGAAGTCATCTTACCCCATAAAGAAATCTTGAGAATTGGACAGAATAAATCTGAGACAAAATATTATAATGGAATCTAGAGGAGGAGTTGATTGAGAAGGCTCCCTCATACAACAATCAGATGAGATCTGACTTCGATGCTTTATCATGTTTTTCCATCCATTCATTGAGTCCCCCAGCCCATCGGCCACCCGACCACTCACTGATACAGGGATTCCATAAATGCGCTGAAGTGCTAATGCATGCAAGACTCCGGTCCAGCACTGGAGACGGACAGGTAAGATACCACCGGTTCTTTCACGAGGTCCCGTACCACCACGGGCCATATCCCATTCTGCACTTTGCATTTCTCAGCTCCTAACAGAGTAACACCCCCTTGGAAGTATAAATGTATCTTCTTCCACACACCGCTCCCACGTGCCTGGCTCTGAGCATAAACACGTTCAAACGGAGAACGAGGGGGTATGGCATCTTTACCAGCGATTACTAAGAGAAGTTTTTTTAAAAAAAATAATATTCAGGGGCATGAAAAGAAATACGCAGAAGTGGGAGAGGGAAATTACGTGGGGAAGGCAGATCAGCATGCACAACATGGATAAAAATGCAAAAGTTATTATAATTTATTCATTAAATCCAGCATGAGAGAACAGCACTCTCTTAGAAACACCCAACAGAGGCGAAACTTCCAGGACATTCCTCTTCGCTGGACGAAATTCAAATGCAGTGCAAGTGGGGTCCCAGTGCTCTGCACTGGTCTTCGAGGCCTGTCCTCTTGCCGAGCGGGGCGTGCGGTTTGCTCGGACAGGAGTTCACGGTGACGTTCCTCGCACGGCCCCTGTGGGGAGCCCCGGAAGTCAGCACCTCTGGGCTCTGGTCCCCACTGTGTCTGGAAGCAGCTGTGTGACCTCGAACATGTCGTTTGGCTTTCCTGGGCTTGAAGTTTTTCTAGTGAAAATATCTACTTAGGCCATACCTAGCTCCCCAACTGGTAAGGATAAAGTAAGATGACGCTTGTAAGAATGTTCTGAAAAAGTAAGGTAAAATGCAAGTGCCTGATGGGACTCTCATTGGAGTCAGCTCCCCACAAGCGGGCTTCTGCCCCTCCCTCCTCTCCTGGCCCCGGTCCTTCTGTCCTTTCAAGATACTCCTTTCTTGTCTGCACTAATGTCATAGCATAAGCAACCAGTCCGGTTGGGCATGGCGGCCAGATTAGCACGAAGGCTATTTAGGGGAAGGTGGGAGCTTCCAATTCATTAAGGAAACTGTCTCGGAAGTGTGGAGGATGCGCGAGAGCCTCACGTCTCACCGGAGGGTCAGTGTACGCCGTCCCCAGCAGGACAGGGACTCCTGAGCTGGACTGCTGCTGTCTGACCCAGGGTGTCTGCAGGCAGTGAGGCGCTCGGGTCTACACTGGGAGAGACAGCGTGGAGGAACTTCGCACCCAAAGAGGGATACCAAGGGAATTAGCCTGAGGGATGCAAGAACTAGGGAAGGCCAAGGAGCTGCTCAACCAAGCCTGCGATTTGGCAATGCTTCGAGCACTTGCCAGGTGTCAGGTACCACTCCAAACACTTTTAAAGTGTATTAAGTCATTAACTCTACGCAACCCTCTGAAACAGGCACTCTCATTTTGCTCATTTTTTAGACAGTAAATTGAGGGATGCAGAGGAAAGGTGACTTACACAGGATCACAGAGTCTGGCTCCAGAGTCCATGCTTTTTGTCACCATGAAATATTACCTCTCAGGTAAATAAAGGACAGACAAGAAAGAGAGAGCAAGGAACTGCCAGTTCCACCAAGAGCAACAATGACAAGCCAGGAACTCCTGCCACGAAAAGACGGAGGAGTGGAGGGAAATTCAGATTTGACAGCCTTTTCTGTACAGCCTAGGACCTTGTCTCTAGTCTCCTGGCTGACAAGTGCCAGTCCTGTGACTGGTGGATGAAAGCTTGTCCACGCCGCCACCCCTACTATGTCAGGTGTTGTGCAGATCTGGAATTGACCATGGTGGGCACATGACCTGAAAGCTGTTAAGTGACCAGCCGGCTCTGATAAGCATCTTCCGGTATGAACATTCAGGCTTGTCTTTTAAAAAATGCTCCATTTTTAGAAGCCTCTCTCCCCACACTCCCCGCAAAGCCACACTTAATTAGCAACTCTAGTTATCTGAACTTCATGCTCTTCATTTCTGCTTGTTGAACTCCTGTCCTGATTATCTTTTTAATATCTGCAAGACCTGTACTGGTAAGATTTTTTAATTCTTGATATATTGATGTTGATGTGGTTTCCTTCCCCTTGTTCATTCTAGCTAAGGGTTTCTCAATGTTATTGACATTTTGGAAGAACCAGATTTTATCTTTGTTGTTTTTCCCTATTGTTCGTTTCCTATTTTGATAATTTCTGCTATTTATTTCTTATTTCCTTCTTATTTTGGGTTTATTTGCGTTCTTCTTTTCCTAGCTTCTCATGGTAGAACCTAGTCATTAGTTAGACCTTTCTTCTCAAGTATAAACATTTAAAACTATTAATTCTTCTCTAAGTACTACTTTAGCTGCAACCCACAGATTTTGATATGTAGTATTTTGTTATCATTTAGTTCAAAATATTTTCTAATTTCCCTCATGATTTCCTCTTTGACTTATATTTAGAAATATGCTGCTTAATTTCCAAATATTTGGGGTTCTCCCGGATCTCTCACTGCTACTGATTTCTAATGAATGCCTTCTAGCTCCACAGCCCAGCTCAAATACTCCCTCTCCACACCCCTTGCCCTTGACTCTCGCCCTGGAATCCCCCTGGGTCAGAACTAGACCATCAGCTTCATGAGGACAGGGGCCATGCCCACTTATTTAATGCTGTGTGTCCAGTGATTAGTTCAGTGCCTGCCCCATGTCATGTACTCAATAAATGTTTGTCGAATGAGTTGATGACTTCTTGGGTATTTTCTAAAGCCTTTGTTACAGTGTATGTAACAAAGAACTAGTTATGCAAGTACAGGTCTGCCTCACTCGAATGGGAGCTCAGGCATAGCAAACACTAGAATTTTCTAGTCCAGAGCGTAGTCCAGGGCTGACACGCGGAAGAAAGTGGGGAGCTTTTCCTGAGGGCCATCTTCACAATAGCTCTATATAGAAAAATCTCAATCTTGCTTCTAATACTGATGGGAAGGTCTGGTTGGGGCTCTTGGTTTAAGGGACATTGACAGGGTAATCAATGGTGTACTTAACAGTAGACATTGGATGGAAAAAAGTCAGTTTCTCCTGATGAAATAATATGCTTCTACTAATAATCGAAGGCATTTGGCCAATTTTCCCTTTATCATGACTGCTAGGAAGATCAAAACTTCATTTGTGTTTTTTCAATAACTTTCTTTAACTTATAATAGTTGATAGTGTTTTTCAGTCTTTTTTATTGATCGATTGCTTTCTCCCATATGGAGCTGTTTTGGGTCTCAATGTAGCTGTGTTTTTTGTCGATTTTCTCAAATTCATTTTCAAGGTAGGTGAGATCAATCAAGCATGCGATCAATCAAATTGGTTGCCAATAAAATGTTGCTGAACAAGACTGTCATCATCCCATTAGGGAGTTATAATTCTTATCTTCTGGTAGTTGGTGCAGAAAATGGGGACGTTTCCTACTTACTTAGGATTGTTATGGGGAGATGGAGCCTCTGGGATGGAGGTGGGACTGAGGGCAGGAGCCAGCCAGTGCCCCCCACCCCCACCTTGGGAAGGTGCTCTGACAGCCCTGGGCTGGGGCCCGATTAATTGGTTCCAGTGCTTCCTTCTTCCCTGAAGGACTACACATATTCCCTCAGGCTGTTTATGAAGGCTGAAAGGTCCTCCTCAGGCTAATGGAGGAGAATGTTTGGGAATAGGAAGAACCCTGAGAGCTAGAGCTTACGCCAGAAGGAAAAATGAGATCCAGCGAAAGGGCTGAGGATAGCAGGTTGTTGGGAGAAAGGGACACATTAAGGCCTGGGGCTGCAGCTTTAGGGACGTGAAGGTCTGACCTAGAGAAAGGACACCCGGGCTTGGAGGTTTGGGGAACAGAACTGAGGAGCAACTTGGCAAAGGAAACAACAGAAACGAGGCAGAGACCAAGCAGGACGTGGTCTCAGAATGATGGGGGGCGGAGGGGGAGAGGGGGGATTAGCCATCAACAGGCCACATCAGCATTTGAGCGCAGAAAGGCCCAAGCCTCCCTCAGGAACACCTGAAGCACTGTCTTGGCTGGGCTGCTGAAATGCTGGGAGCCAAGTGATAAACAGAAGAAAATGCCAGTTTTCAGAAGTTAGACCAACATGCATCTATAAGCCACACTTGTACCCTGCCCTACTCAGCTTGGAAAGCCAGGTATGGGGGCTTATGAAGTGACCCTCCAGGCCTCCAGGACAAGAAGCCTGCTGGCTCAGCTATCAGCACTGGCAGTCCGGCACCTGTCACCAGGGCTCCTTCCCTTGCCCACCAGTGCCTCTGGGCTGGCAGGCCTCCCCGTGGCCGGGTCTCCAGCAGCCCCAGGAGAGCGGACTTCTTGTGGTGTTTCAGGAATGAGCTGTTTTGAGCAAGAGAATTTGTGCAGACCGTCAGGTCTCAGGATGCCATCGCCTCAGACCTTCTACCAGGGGCTCCCCTCCTGGAGCATCGCCGCCCGGCCTTCTGCTTCCCACAACAAGCTCCAGGGCTCCTCCTCATCCCTATTTTAACGGCTAAAGACATGCACACCAAATGCTTCCTAATTACTCCTTTCATGGCAGATGCAGTCGTTTCCTTGGATTTTACTGCCATTACTTTTCCTCACCGATTTATCCTTAGCTACTCTCCTTGAATCTTGCTTGCCTCCCCTGAGCCTCTTCCTCCTGGCTCCTCACGGCTTGTCAGCACGCCTCCAATCCCCGGGAGAGATGGAAAGCCTTGCAGAGCCCACTGCGCAAACACACATTCCTATTCATTTATCACATTTAGCATGCGCACTTCCACTCTCATCAAAACCGGCCCCAGCTCGCTAACTCATTTCCCTCTCCCAATTACAAATTAGTCCATTAGGCTGTCTGCAGTAGGCCCTCTGTTGCATCTTGGTAATGGCTTCTGAGATTTCCATCATAATCGTAATGGCTCCCTATGCAGCCATGAGGGCAGATGGAGGCCGCTAGTGGGTAATGAGCTATCACGCTACCAAAGGGCACAGCCCTGGGCTCATTATTTAGTCTTGGCTGTTTTGTGAAAACAACAAGAAAGGTAAAATGCTGAAGGGAACACTTTAGCATATTAAATTAACACTTCTTGAAAATTCTCTCTGTAAACATGCCATATTTTCCCTTTATGCAACATCCCCAGTGCTGGAACATACCATGGAGGGCTGGGGGGCGGGGGTGGGTGAGGGGAGGAGGAGGAGAAAAGAGGGATAGAGGAGCAATGAGTCAGAAAAGGGGGGCAAAATATGTCACATGAGAACATTTCCCAGCACGCTGGAGAAGACTTCGCGGGGCAGCTGCCGTCCTCTCCCGGTAACACCCACACCCACTCCCTCGTCCCTCGGAGAGGGAGGGGCTGCCACCAACAGCCAGCCTCACTTAATGATGCTCTGTCACTTAAAAACGGTTTGTCACCATGCCCACATGAAAGGCCCTGTAGGGCCCAGACCAGGTATTGTCGGCTATAGATTTTTAAGTGATGTCATCCTACAATTTTTTAATAGAAAATACAAAAACGACAAAACAAATAAACGTAAAACCATAAAAACCCACCACCACCACCACCAGTCCTTGACTGAGATACAACAATCCAAACACTTGACAGTAGGCAGCATTTACTAAGCACTAACTGGGCCTGACTCTGTGCTAAGCACATCACATACATTGCTATTCGACTGTCACAAGGTCCCTCCGGGGCAGGGCTAGAACTGATGAGGAAACCACAGATCAGGAAAGTTTGGTCAGTCCCCTGAGGACACGGGCTGTGAATCCCAGTAGTGTTATCCCCCAGCCTACAGTCTTAACATCTGTGCTTTGGTATGATGACGGGCCCTCTTGGGAACACTGTGGTGGCCCCGGTTCCTTCCGGTGCTCAACTCTCTTCTAGTCTTCGGGACACTAATCTCACTGTCCACCTCCCCACGCTCAACCCAAATCTCTTGAACATTTGTGGTAAGGTTCACTGGACAGATGTTTGTGGTAAGGTTCACTGGACAGATGTTGGCCTCTGCTTTACAGTATTTTTTCCTGATATTAATTATTTCAAAATAGTTTATCCTCAAGCTCCCCCCATCGAGTTTCCCCAGTCTCAACAGGTTACTTCTTCAATTCGTAGCAGGCTTGGGGGCTGGTCCTTAATCTTTCATGCAGAGTTGGTTCAGATTCCTCAAAATATGTCTCTGACATAGCTGCAGCTGCACCCTGACATGGAGATCTAGGTGCTAGCACCCTCTCTGGATGGAAATGACAGCAATTATCACCACCACCGTGGGGGAGATGCTACAGCAACAGATGGGGTCTCTAACTGGAGCCCATGGTGGTACGGAGAAAACACGGTGTGAGTCAGGAGGAACCCGAGGTACTTCCATTGTAGAAGTACAAGAAATAATGACACAATGGACCTGTTTTCAAAAGCCTTTTCTCCCCGCTTTCAAAAGAGTCATCTGAAAACTTTTCCTAAAATGCCCGAAGTTAATTCAAAACCAATCACTCCATTCTGTTCTTCATTGGCTCTTAAACCCACCACCACACTGCTTCCCTGTGAAGGGCTGGACGGGCTCTCGCATTCGTTATCCCGTTCATTCCCGTAGCGACACTGCGAGCCCGACCGGGGGAGTTTGTAACGATCCCCGGGACTCAGGACAGGGAGGCAACTGGCTTGTCTAAGAGCTAGAATGAAAGCAGAGTCCCCGATTCCCAGTCAGGGGCTAATCTGGCCCCTCCACAGCCCCCCACAGCCGCCCGGGGCTGCGCGGCTTCGGAAGCCACACTCTTCCGAATAAATCCTCCAATCCCACTCTGGTAACAAAACACGAGGTCAGTTTGGAAGGGCCTGACCTCTGGGCGTGGAGATGGCCTGCGCCCAGCGTTCAGGATGGGTCTGGCTGTAAGCAGAGTGGAGAACCAGTCGACTTTGCTAGGCTGTAAAATACAAATTTATGAGCTGTTTTTGTTAAATTCTGATATGGATTTTTGAAAATGAAAAGGATGGATGGGTAGATGGCAGCAAGATGTTTAATCAATGTCATAAAATATAACATTCATTGGGCTTCTAAAATGAAATTAATAATCTGTGTAGAAGTATCATTAGGAGATAAGTGACATTTCAGGCTTTGATTTGTAACTTGCAACAAATCTTACTTCCATATAACTCAAGCATTTTTAGGGATATTCATCTTTATTAAAAAATACCCAAACCTTTGCCCCTCTGCTTCATAATCGAGCCTTTCTTTCCCTCCAGGACAGACTGCTAAATAAAAAAGGATACATTATCATATACATGCTTTAAATTAATGAAGACAGAAATATCATATTTAAATTAAGTCCAGGATTTCTCACTTGCTGCTTATCAGGGGAACTTAGTTATCTTTAATAAGTTTTTTTTTCTTCTTTTATCTGAGACCTGGGGCTTGAGCCAACTCCATCTGAGCTGACGAGACATCTCACTTTCATTGAAAAGGCTAAAGCAAGGGATAGAGTGAAATGCCGTTCTCCAACATAAATTCTAGAACCATAAAATAATATTTTAGAGCTGAAAGGGACCTTAAAATCACCTAGCCTTACCTCTTCATTTTACAGATGAGGAACCTGGGATGTGGAGAGAGGAACCACAATGACAACCTACAGAGAGCAGGCCAGGCTCAGAACCAAGTTACTCACCTTCACTAAGTCAGGCACGTCAACACCAAATGGGGAAAATGCAAGCTGTACTCTAACAAGTCTAAGTCATGGGCATTCAGTCTATTTTCTTTTCTTTTTGTTTCATTTGGTTTATTCTAGAAGAGAGAAGTAGAGGAGCATGACTAACTGGCAATAAGAAGAGTAATGAAACTTCTCAATTCACATGTATCACCCTTGCAGGTAAACACTGTGTTTAAGTTCGTCCTAATTAAATAGTCCTTTGCTTTTCCCGTGAGCGTAGGCAGCAGGCTCTAAAGGTGGGGGCGCCTGTCCTCTTCTGGATGAATTAGAGCACACAGGAAAAAAAAGAAACCCACAGTCATAAGCTACCCTTGATGGGAAAGGCCAGCTGCAAAGATTCCAATGTCAGATGCCCCAGAGGGGTGACATGCCCCTCTATTCCAAATACCCCTAGAGCTGGATCCCCAACCCCTGCGTCAATGTCCCCTGACACAGATACACCAAGGAGTGGCCATGCAGAACTTCATATTAAAAATACTCATAAAACACACACACATACAGAGAGAGAAAAAAAGATACGTATGACATGCCCTAACTCTGAGTTCCACATAATTATCCTTCCCTGAATATATAAAAGGATAATTCTAGACTTAAGAATGAGGGGCACATATATCTTTATATCCCTGTCTATCTGTCTACCTCCCCACCTCCCTCCTGCCATTTCAGAACTATTGAGGGAAAAGCAGGAACGAGGGGCATAAAGGATGCTACCCACTAGTGTTAAAACAGCCCATTTTCAAGCATACAACTTCATCTAGGACCCAAGTAGTCTTTGAGATGAGAATACTCAAATCAAGACAGTCTACAATGTGCACCTCTGTAAACACACTAGTCAGAGGCAAGAAATTCCCATCTTTATGCCATCTGTGGAGGCTCTGTCCACCCCTTCACCCCAGGAACGTTCTGATCCTTTGTCCAGGACAACACACTGCTGTCTTTGCGGGATCACAGCCTGGGCCCCAGTCACCCCCGATACAAACAGAAACTGATCTGGTAAAATAGCAAACATCCAAAATGTACAGTAACTCCTTGGGGGCCGTTTGAACAGGTGACACCGCTTTTCATGGGTTCAAGTACATCATTTTGATTCTCATTCACGGTCTCTCCGTCTTTCTCCTTTCCCTGCCTCAAATTCCTTCTCCTTCCTTGACCTCTTAGATAACTGCCCCTCCCTTTCAGATTGTGGTGGGGGCTGATCAGTGAGGAAGCCACAGAGAATTTAAGAGGAAGGAATGTCCCAGAGGCGGTGGGCAGGATGACGGGGAGCCTCATGAGAGATAAATGGTTGCAGTAAGTCTCTGTGCCCTTACAGCTTTGTCCTTCAGAGGTCTTGGGGAGGAATGTGTGATGTGTCTCATTGAACATTTCCTCCTAAACCGCTGAAATTTCATTATAATCATTTATCTTCAAAGAAATCAAAACGCACCCCCAGCCCCCTTCCCCATGAAAAGGTTAGGCCTATGTTCAAGCCTACGGACTTTAACCTCATAAATATTCCCAGCTATAAGATCTTATTAAGAAGGTATGTCTCCCAGGAGCATAAAACCATCAAGCTGTAAATTTTATTTAATTTCCCATGAGATCTTATGGCCTCATACATATAATTAGAGTGCAGTATAGAGCACTTTTTTGTGTTTTGTCAATAAATCACCAGGGAACAATCAACGTTTAAGAGGACAAGCTTTAATGATTTTTCAGACCCCTAAGCAATCGTGCCTCCACGATGGGAAGCCAGTCTTTAACCTCAACTAACTAGGACTGTGGACTGCGGTGTCAGATAGGACCCCAAACACTTAATCCTATTAGATTCTCCAGCCCAGACAATCAGGGCAGAACACCCGAGGGACGTATTGATTTTGATGTGACCGACAGAGAAGACGAGCTGACCTACTGACAGTGCTTTATTAAGTGTTTACAAATTAAATATCTGAAGGTCTGCAACAGGCCCAGCTCAGTTAATCGGGCCAGCGTGGAGCTGTGGGAACTGGACCCGAAGGGAGTGCACTGGCTGCCAGGGGCGTGCGGGGCAACGCGGGCCGCCGGCAGGACGCGCTCCACCGACTGGCAGCCTTCCGAGTCAGGACGGTGCAGGGGAAATTGCATCCATGTGATCCGCCACGGTCGTTACGCTTGCCATGGCCACAAACGCACAACATGGCATTTATTCATGTCAGAAAGTACTTGGCAAACAAAAGGACAAACTTCTGCCTCCCTTGGTTAGGGCTCCAGAAGAAAGAATCTTGTTCCTTTGGGTTTCTCCTCGCACTGTGCTTTCTAAGCAAATCTGCAATTCGGCTCATAAGTCAGGAGCCCTCAGTTTTATATTTGGCTGGGTAGTTGAACTAGATTAACTGCTTTCCTTGTGCTCCTTGCCCGCTCAAAAACATTTAAAAGGCTCTAAATTTCATGACCAGGCATTCAACACTTGTTACAGTTCACACTGGCGTGACCTTCACGAGGTTCTTCAGCATGACCCTTCTCCCCTAGACATGTCTCGGAGCCATCACACACGTGTGGTGCCAACATGCTGCCACTTTCCTATCTTTCGTAACACTTCCCGTCACCACGAAGATGCTCCCCGCCCCGGCTGAGCTACCGAAATCCCACCAACCTCTGAGACTGCTTCAATTTCTCCTCCTCCTTGCAGCCTTCTCTGGTCACCCTGGAAATGTTCTCCTCAACTCCCATTATTTCCTGGCAGTCCATTATGTTTTCCTATGTCTGTCTAATCTCCCAAATAGACTAAGTTCCTGGAGCTTCCATTTCTCTCCCTTTCTCTCTCTTCTTCCACGTGGGTACCAAGATTTAGGACCCAGCACAGAATAGGGCTGTGGACTGACTGGCCAATCAGGTGCCCCTTAGGTATAAAAACCATCCTGTCTTGTGTGTTTTCATCAGCCACATCATCAAAAGATGCTCGGGAAACGAAGATGAAAAGAAGACTGAAGCGGGACCCTCTCGGGGTTAGTTCAGAGAGTCCGTTGTCCAAAACGACGAGAGGAGACTGGGATTAGGCGAGCCTTACGGATTTGCTCTGTTCTGTGACTTTATGGTCGATCAAAACAAATAACCACTGATACAGCCACCTGTCTTGGCAAAGGCACATATCTTGTTATTTTATCACTTTTCCTGAGCTATTTGTACTTCAAAGTTTTGAATTAACCTTGAAACGGTACATCTACCAAGGCACATGTGTTAAACTTAAGGGCAACTCAGTGTGCCTGATAACATCTGGATCAAAGTCTGCTATGTGTGTGCATGCAAGTACACACGTGCAGAACTTATCTGTTCCGCTTATTCTTTTCTCGACCTCACTCGAGAGAGATCCATTCTAACAGAGCGATGGAGGCTGAAGAAACTGCAGTGAGAAAGAGATCTTTCAAGATAATTTGGCCTGTCGTCTCCCCTGCAAACAATCCAATATCCTTTTGAAGTGTTTTCAGGCAGCCAATACTATACTCTGCCTCAGATATCAAAATTTGTCATTTGGGGGTGTGGAGGGGAGTGGGAGTCAGTGCTTAGCATGGTACCTGGCACACAGGAAAGCCTCAAAAAATGTAAGCTATTATCATTTTTGTCATCTTCATTACATCTTTCTGTCCTGTGCTTACTTTTCATCCTCTTATATCTTGGTTTCTCTAGATCCCAGATCCCAGGTTTTTTCCAAAGTGAGCTGTAAAAAGCTGATTTAGGGTTAGCATGGTGGTGAGGGGTAGCTCCAGGCCCTCCAGCTCCCATCTGTGTTTACAGATTAGGTTTCCATTCCATGTCTAATGTAAAGGAAAGAAGAGCTCAGCAAGCAGGAAGAATCTGAAAACCAATGCCCTAAGACCAGGAGTCTAGTCTTTGGCATCATTTTTTCAAGTACTAAATGACCAAAGAGTCATATGGCAAAAATGATTTATGGCAGTGAACTGAAAATCAGTCTACATTACGGGGGAAGAGCTATTCAATGTATCATTGTTAATCTCGGCTCCCCTTCCCGCCACTGTGTCCAGGCTACTTGTGGAGGACAGGGCTTTGTGGCTGACACTGTTGACTTTGGGCAAGTGGCATGTGTGGGACATGTGACTGGTCCTGTACGGGGAGGAGTGCCAGAGCTCACTGTCCTCAAGAAAAGCTTCATGCCTCCGAGAATGCCCCTGCGGAGTCAGGGGCGGTACTGGGTTTCAGAATCAGGGTCCATAAAACAAATGGCTGCAAATGGCCTTTTCCCACTCTTACAGGGCAGTAATTCATAAAACTCAACGAGGGAATTTTTATGGCTTTATATTAATGTTCATTTAGGAAAGAAGTGAAAAGGGCATCGTCAAGATTTTTAAAAAATCATTAAAAAGTGTCCTCACTTTGGTTCATAGAGATGCCTTAGCACAAAAAAAAAAAAAAAAAAAATGAAAGAACTGATTTACCATAAAAACTGTTCTAAGATACTATCTTTTCATCATTTTTATATGACCTCTTTTTTGGTCTGCATTTAACTACCGAGGTTAAAAAGTAGACTAATTAAATTTCCTCTTCATTTTCATTTTAATTCAACAAATATTAATCAAATATTTATAATATATCAAGTACCGTGTTAAGACTCTCGTGACGTAATATCTAATCTCTACTTTCAAGAAGCTCAAAGTTTGTAAATTCACTAAAAAAAAAAAAACAAATTCATAATAATCTGTGTATATATGTAATCGTTTATGATCTTATCCATATTGATTTTAGTTTGATGTTAATGGTCTTGTAACCAGTTTGATATTAAAAAAACAAAACAAAACGCTAGAGTGAAAGTAAAAACAAGTAAGGACCACCGATAATAAGACCCCCTCCACAGAGGGGGACTTATGAGAGCCTTAACAGAAGTTATGGTCTTAAAGAGGAAGAAAGAGGTGGGTGACAATGGTGGTGTCATCATAGTTGCATATACAGGTAAGAAAAGGATAAGCAGGGTTGGGTGGGTTGAGTAAATTTAAAAAGAAACGAGAGAGAGGGGGAATCATCTCTGGGTTGAGATTTTCTGGGAAGGCTCCTGAAGGTGAGGCAGGGAGTCACTAGTCATTCATAATTGATGGTGCTTTCTCATTCCCGGGGCATATGAATCTGTCCTCGATAGGAAACACATCTGTCAAAGGAAGCGTCTGAGTGGAGGGGGCCTGCCTGTCCAGAGAGCAGTCTGCTAGTGCGATGTCAGAATGAAGACCATATTAGGAGACAGAGAAATTTAGCAGCGGTTATTTTTTTGGGTGGTGGAATTATGAGTGATCTGTATTTATTTCTGTGTACTTCAAATTTTGATATTGAAAATATTTTACTTTTATCATAGAAAAGGTAACAACCGGAACCTTTCAAAAAAGGTAAAAACCAGGACAGGAGAACATAAAAAGGAAGGAAAGAAACAAGGTTGGGTCCACAGGGCCGTCCAAGTCATAGCGACACCCTTCCAAATAAAGGTCGCCCTTCTCTCACTCTCATCCCCGTCGCTGTGGACAGTCACAGTGACTCTCCCTGCTGGACTGTTGGTGCCACGCTTTCTGTTTCATCAAGGGTTAGGACCGAGCCTCGGGGATCCTCCTGCTGTGTGGGGCAGCAGCTGCTGGGCACGCAGGCCATTGCCCCTGACCCAGGTCAAGTTTCGAGGAGGTGGAAAAGAAGCAGGATGGCGAAATGACATTTTCCCCATGATAACCCATAATTTCAGTGGTCGGGAGGGGTGTATGCTTACTTTTTGCTGTTTTGTTGTTTCTGGGCTTGGGAAGGGAAGTAAACTTGTGGATTGCCAGTACACACCAAGTTTGGCGGCTTTTTAATCGTATCATTTGACAATCACAAAGCTCTCCCAAGCACTTTAAGTATGTTAATGACTCAAGACTTAATATTCTTACCCAGCTTGCACAAACCTATAAATAGGCTTGTCTGAGGGTTATTGCTGTTATAAATTAATTATGGAAATGTCAACCAAATCAGGTACGTGCCAGTGGAGTGATGGGAGGGCAGTGATCCACTGAGCAGAGGGCGAGTCTGAGGATGCCCTCTGTGCTAAGGTCATAGCCTCTGGCCAGGTTCCATCGGCTTCCAGAGAGTTTAACCTTGAAGAAGACACTTAAAGTTAGCTTCCTCCCCAGTAACTGAGGGAAACTAGAAAAATGAGTTCTGGAGGCATCTCTTTCGACGAGCTTGGTGCATTCCTCTTTAAATGACCTGTCATTTTTTTTTCCCTCATTGGGAATGGTAGGCAAATTTGGCATGCCTTTCTTTCCTTAAACGAGAGAAAGGATATCTTGAGGCTTATCTATATTGGGTTAATGTTGGCTATATCATGGCCCCTCCCTGATCCTGCTGTCGATAACTGAAAAATTATGGCTGGGAAAGGAAGGGGTGAGTAACTACTCATTCATTTGAAAGGAATGTTTTCTACAGAGAGGACACCACGGTTCTCGAAAGGGCTGGAGCCAGCCTGAAACTGTCCAAGGGTGCTCGGAGGGAAAAATAAATTGTGTACTTAGATAGCAATTTCCTTCCCCTGGTCAAAGCAGCTAGATTTTATCCAAATAACATATCCTTGAGGACTTGTAGGAAACCCAGAAAAGACTTGGCATGCTTCCTGAAAGAAGAAAGAGGCTGTTTCAGCTCATTTACATTGTCCCTTCTCTTTGGGGAAGAGGTCTGGGGTCTCCACTCTGAATATGAATTCAAGTACTATGGCTCAGGAAGGGATATAACAATATACTCCCAAACCCCACAGTTTAGTGAGCACTCTCAGGCACTGTGGTCTACAATCACCATATTTAACCATTACAACTTCTTGAACTAGGCATTACCATGCTCATTTTACCGATGAGGAAACAGGATCTGAGAAGTTAACTAACTTATTAAAGGCTACAATGCTTGTAAGTGGTAGAGTCGGAATCTGAACCCAAGTCCGTAACTCCAGAGAGAGTTAATGATAACACTGTAGTCTGAGTACCTTGGAAGGTCCTTTGCTCCAGCCGTCTAACCTCCTGAGGACGGACACATAAACCAGATGGGACTGTCATCTCCCCTTTAAAATCTCTGAGAACAGTCCATTCAACACATGCTTTAGAAAAACTTACGTGTACTTTTACGCCATTATAACAAACTACCAGCATGTAATACCTCTAATTTACTTACGTGTAGGGGGACTTATTGTCTTTGTACAATTCCTTTCGGTTTCAAACACCAAAGTGTCATCTCTGCCAAAAGACTATTTGGCTCTTATCTTGTTTAATGGTGGTGAGCCATCAGCTAACCTCCCTTGATATATTTTTAGGGCTGGCATTAAATGGGCACAGGAACAATGAGACAGAGGTGAGGGGAGAGGCTCTGAGCCATCGAAACGCGGTGGGGGCCGCACACTGGGGCGCGTGGAGCTGTGTGCATTCCGGCACTCCCCTACCCACACTGCCTTGGATAAGTCACTCTACGAAAAGGGGAACTGAGGCTGCTAAGTGAGTGCCGTCCGCTTTAGGGAGCTGGTGTGGGGAGGGGCAAAAACACATGCAAATTCTCATGATCATGATCCCTGGCACAGAACCCATGTGGAACTGTATTATTAGTTGACTTTTCCTGTAGTTTTGTCTTGTCCCCTTTAACTCAATTAGACTGACTATAAATTCCTTCGGGGTAGGGTGTCTCATTTACACTTCCTGTGCCCCTCGAAGCATTCAGCACAGCGATTTATTGACTAATAGCATATTTCTTTTCCAATGAATTTAGTTAAAAAGTTATAACTGAACACCATTATATGTGAGGCACTGTGGGGAAAATTAACAACGTTTATATTGAGTGCTATGGGGGAAATAATCATATAGAAATGTAGTGCCAACCATTTAGGTCCTTAAATGGAGCTTAGAACACTAGGGCGAAAAGCACTAGCTAGAAATAAAACCGGTCGACATCATGAAGGATAAAAGGAGTGCAGGAAATGCCACGATTTGATGCAGAGAGGAAAGATCACTTCTGGCTGGGGAGGACTTTACTGGAGAGGAAGCACTTGAGTTGAGCATGAAGGATAGTAAGGATTGACTTCAATTTCACTCAGAAATATCTATTAACCTCTCCTCCCCGACTGAAAAGTTTTGCACACTAAAGACAGGTAAGCTTTGTCCGCCTAAAAGAAAAACTCTAATAATTTGCTATCTCGCCAAGGGCCGGACGCAGTACGGATGGGAGTCCCTCTACCATCAGATTGGCAAATACCCAACATGCCCGCCCTCTAGGCAGATTCTAGGGGCTTAAAGGCTGCCACTTATCTCCTCAAAAAGAGAACAACAAACAAACAAATTAAAAAGCAGATATAAATGTCACTGCTTTCTGGGGTAACCTGATTCAAGGAAGGTTAGAGGTTCCATTTCAGTAGAGATGGAGACAGGCCCCAGATCTCCCCAAAGGAGCTCCGGACAGACCTACATCGAGGGAAAAGAAAACAGCCCATTTCCCGATCAACAGCTTCTGCCAGAAAGTACTTTAAGATGTTTCCTGGTTCTCCACAGTGGGTCCTAATTAAATGAGTTTTCCTGCCTGAGTTCTGACATCCCTGGGGACGTCACTGACTGAGTGGGAATATAACCAAGGCTATAAAATAATGATCGTGAACAAGGGCTTAAACTTGACTGCCCACCCTGAACTGCGCCTCTCCCTAAAAGGATGGATGCGTGAGGTACATACAAGCAGGTTTTATATGCCTCAATGGGTGGTTATATTTATATATTCCTTATCTGAAAAGGTCATAAAGCTGGTATTCTAAAGACTTACAAAAGCCAACCTTTTAAAAACGAATGTGTAGTGGGCTCTAAATGTTAAGCAGGATGTTTTGGGGGGAAGTGTACTGAGACAAAGAGACGGCTGTGACAAAGTGAAAGAAAACTTCTGCGTTCTCGGGGAGACTCTGGGGTCACCCTTGGAAGCATCAGGACGTGACCGAGGCCTCCCAGGAGGGCTTACACGTGATAACTGCTGCAGAGACAGAACCCCGGTGTGTGAGGCAGCCCTCTGGGGGCCCCACAATGAAAGTGAGTAAACTTTATCTTGCGAGTCATATTTCCTAATTACATGTTACCCTCTGTGAGAGCGCTTTGGCCCACAGCCTTCAGATCAGTCTTATTTTAAATGCTCCAACCTGCTCTCTGCTGCATTATTTGGAATTAAAAGAGTAGTGATATCAGAGTGCAAAGGAGGTTGGAGTGTCCCCCGAAGCCAGTGCGGTATGTGGCAGATGATTCCTGAGGGATCACTGAGGCCAAGGCGAACCGCAAAGGGCAAAGGAGTTTGTACTACAAAGCTGAGAGCCTTTCAAACACATGGAACATCTTGCTCCTCTGCCATGCTTGGAGAAGCGGCTATGATCTCATCGAGGGAGCTAGCGGATTTCCTTAAAATGTGGGATCTGGGAACACACGGCCCTCACCTTTGAGAAACATGACTGTGCCTGACACATTAAACACAGGACAGCTCATGGGCTAGAAGTGGGTTTGTCCCGGCACGTTTTCTGCTCTGATTTGTAGTGAAAGGAGATCCCACCTAGAAAACATCACTTGAGGGGCTTCCATTCTGAGGAAGTAAAAATGCATCTTCTGGGCTCTGAAAAGTCTCTAGGCTCCATTGAGAAAAGGGTGAGCCTGCTAGGTCTGTGTGGCCCTGTACTTATGGAAGGCATTAATAGAGCCAAGCCTCCCCCACAGGATATGAGAGGCCTGGACATATTCTTAAGAAACCGAGATTCATGCCATTTTGTTAAAATCAAAACAAAATCTCACCTCATCATGATGCCCTTAGTTTTGTGCTCTTAAAATCAGAATCATGCTGAAACCGGCACAGAGACCGACTTACAGAGTTCATAGAAACTGATAAAACTAGTATTCTGTAGTGACCTGGTGAGGAATGGCTGCTCATAAACAGAGGAGGGATTTGCTAACTATGCAGGTTTGCTGCCAGGCCATTATAGCTTATTTAAAACAGGCTAACGTTGACTCTGGTTACATGCTGAAATTTATAAAACTTTTGAACATGTTATGTTAGTCTTATAAAATTGGAATGTATGTGTACAGTATATATTTTAAAGACTTTCAAATATTAAGCATTTCACACAAGCTGTGAAAAATGCCTGGCTCCCCTCCCCCTCCTTCCTGTCTTTCCTATTTCGGCATCAAATGTTATTCAGGGATAATGAAAACCAGAGAAGTCTATGCCTGAATAACTAGGTTGTCTAACTGCATTACAGTAAAATGAAAGATCAGACTGTGATTGGAAAGAGCTAACTTAACGGCTCCAGAGCCTCGGGAAGGACATGCATCTTGTAACCAACGAAGTTTACTGATGTAGCCCCCTTGATACCTGATTCAGTGCCATAGCTCTGGTGAGAGAAATTTAATTTCTCTCCACTGAGCTCCACAAGGATGCTATTCAACTGGAGGGGTTAAACTTAACAAGAAACGAGGATCTGAGGCACTTTCTGTGACGTCTAATCCAATCAGGGATGACAGAGTGGTACAAACAGGAGCTGGCCAGACCTCAGAAACTAATGTTTTTCTCCAAATATGCCTGTTTCTACTTACAGATAGATGTATTGCCCTAGAAATGCAGACCGGGGTATTGAAATCTTGATTATAGATGGTGACTTCCCCCAGTCCTTTAGACAAAGCTTCCCACATAGGGTTCCAGCATTCTTATCCCCAGTAGCTAACCAGTACATTCTCAGTGGCTGGTAATTATTCTAAAGGTTTTAGGAGACCCACATAGAGATGAAATGCCCAGCAACCAGTTCCACACGGACGTCCTGCTCTCCGGGTCAACCAGCTCACAGCAACTTGGGGAAGCTCACGGAAAGAGACAGCTCCTCTAACGTCCCTTCACGTTATCAGCCTGTATAGCTACTTCCCAAAACAGCCCCCCTGCCCCCCAAAAAATCCCAAACGAAGAAATAAAGAAAAACAATAAAGAAAAGAGAAAAACAATAAAGAAAAGAGGAAAACGAGCAACTTGCCTACCGACATATAAATTAGGCATGGCCGGGATTCTGATTTGGGGTTCTCTTATATAAATCACAACCACTTGGTCCATCAGTCTGCTCAGGAATGTGATGTGGGTGTAACAAGGAGCATCAACCAAAAACTGCAGCAAAGGGCTCCAGGACCACCGAGGGGTAAAGATTAGCACGGAGACAAATTAATTTTGTTTTCTATCGTTTCAAGTTTAATGGGAGCCATTTTGAATGGCCAACACCTAGAGTGTGTGGGCGCATGGAGCTGCTATTAAGGTTCATTTTTCTAGAACCCAGACCACTGTGTCCTGGCCCAGGTGCTTTTTTCAGGACAGTGAGAGGCGGCCTTACCTGAGATGAGAGCCTCTGCCTTCATCCCCCACTGCTCTTTCCCTCCCTCACTCCACTGTAATCCCACTGGCCGGCTTGCTGTTCCTCAAACATGCCATGCACACTCTCCCCTCAGAGCCTTGCGTTTCCTGCGCAATTTGTCTGGAATATCGCTTCCCACCCCATACATCCACGTCTCATTTCCTTCAGATCTTTGTTTAAATATCACCTTAACCATATTTAACATCGCATCCCTTCCTACTGTTTTCCTGTCTGCTATTTTTCCTCTATATAGCAACGTTATCTGATACAATAGTCTACATATTTAAATATTTTTGTCTATCTATCCCTCCTATTAGCTTTATGAATAGTGCCTGACATAGGCTAAGCATGCAAAAAAAATTCTTAAAAAAAAGAATGAAGTTAGGGAGGCTAATACAGTAATTTGGGGGTATTTGGACGCAAACCCAACAATTTTCTTATATAGCTCAGAGTCTCAATGTATAAAAGAATGACACACCTGCTCCTTTAATGTTTTCAAGATCCTCTGAGAAGGAAACCAAAGTCCTTAATTTAAATTCCAGCCATATATCTCCCTCCCTATCTCCCCATCCTACCCCCAGCCAATTCTGGATGCCTTTTTTTTTTCCTTTTTCTTTTTAAAGAACAGTACTAGGAAAGTCATAAGAAAAATGTGCATGAAAGAACAGCCATGTTTTGTTGATTATAGCCATAAACTCTCGAAACAGTATATCCAACGAGGGACTTCCTCAAATACCATTTGAATTGGAACCTCTTTCTTCAAGAATCCTTCTTTCAACAGCCTGTGTGCAGTGAAATAGACATATCCAGTGGGCTGCCGGGTTAATTACAGCTCTGCATACCTCTACCTGTCCCGGGGGGAAGAGCCCGCCTTGCGTTGCCTGTTTTAAGGTGTCACTTGCTTGACTTCCTTCTTGATCTCCTTATATTATTTCCAGCCCGCCCTTCTCCAGGAATGATTCCCTGTAAAGATATCCAGGAAATTCACAGGCTGAAAACACACTGCTGGGGGTCAGATCCCCACGGCTTTTATTTCTGACACAGACTACTATACAATGCCGTTTGTTGCTGGTTTGGCTGGAGGGCAAGAGAAATGGGGAACAGAGGCGGGGGGGTGGGGTGGGCAGGGGGGGACCAACCCAATGTGGCTGCTCCCTGTGGGGTCAGAGGTAAAGACCTTATCCACAACCCCCAGGCTTCTCTTTCTCTGCCTTTTGATCCTCATAACTCTCTCCGCTCCTGCCCTCTTTCCTGTTTTCAGATGCTGCACTGTGTCTGCTCACTGATTAAATCTCTACATAATTATACCCGAAGCTTGTGCGGTCTCAGTTTACACACCTCCAATCCTGTGTGGCCCACTCCGTGTTTAGACAGTGTTGACTATAAGAAATATATTTTATACATGAAATAGAAATCTGTTTGCAGTACTAACTACCATGGCCAAATGTAATCTCCTCCATCAAGCAGACTGTCAAACACCCGAATCCAGTGATCATCTTGACCATAAAGCTTTCTTTACGTTGACTATTCCCACTTCCTTCTGCCATGCCTCCTGGGCAGTTGCTCCCTGATATTCCTCTTTCTCTGCTAAGTGGACTACAGTCTAGAGACTGCTAGGTGGGGCAGTGATAGCCAGCTGAACATGAGACTTGAGGGCATAGGGAAGCTCTGATGACCACTAGGTCCTTATCCCAACAGGCTTCTGACCTGGAGGCAGGACTGGGGGCATTGGGATAAAAACCATTCCCTGCTGGTCATTCTAAATACAATGCAGCCTTTAATAGCGTTAGCTTTTTCCTCAAATAACATTCTTGCCAAGATTATGGTCTGTCTTCACTAAAATTTCTAGATGATTTTTCTTCTCTTCTATTGCTGAGCCATCTGTGTCTCATGCTGTACTTGAAGAGCCAGCCGGTTACACTACCCTATGGTGTTTTCTGTGAGGTTTTCCTTAAAAACACGAATCAGATCACATCGCTTGCTTGTATGAAAACCTTCCAGTGCCTTCTTCTCTCCCTCAGAGAACATCTGAAATCCCTCAAGCCTCAGGATTTTGTCATCGTCTATGGCATAGGTAACACGTGGTCTCAGCCTTTTTATCTGAAGATAGAGAGATTACTTTTTCTTGCCGACATTTCACCAAGCAAGTCCAGGGGCAGCAGGGCAGAATGAGACCTTGCTTCCTCTAACCTCTAGGACAGAGGCCCCTCACCCCCGGGGTTCAGACCAGTATCAGTCCTCGGCCTGTTAGGAACCAGGCTGCACAGCAGGAGGTGAGTGGCAGGCCAGCAAGCGAAGCTTCATCTGCATCTGCAGCCGCTCCCCAGCACTAGCATCACCGCCTCGGCTCCACCTCAGATCGTCAGGCATTAGATTCTCATAGGAGCACTGGTCCCAGGTGCCAAAAAGGTTGGAGACCACCACTCCAGGAGGTGAAAAGCTGATAATGTAAGTTAAGAATCTTTCAGATGTTAGCTGAACCTACTATGGTAATCATTTCGCAATACATGTAAATCAAACCATCACGCTGTGCGCCTTAAATTTATACAGTGATGTATGTCAATTACTTCTTAATAAAACTGGAGAAAAAGTATCTATCAGAGGTGCTGGCTTTGGACAACAGTCCCCTCAGCAGCGGAGATTAAGGACAGCCTCAAGCTTCAAAATCAGGCCTGTTAAATGCCAGTCCAGCTCACCTATTTAGATTGATCATTTCATCATTTACTAAATCTTATTAGGGCTCAGTTTCCTCACATATAAAATGGGGATAATGAAAGCACTCACCTCAAGGTTTTATACGGATTAAATCAGATAATAGCAAGGGAAAAAATCCAATACAGTGCCTGACACAAAGGAAGTATTCAATAAATGCTAAATGTGCACATCCAACAGGGCGTCAGTTTCTCTCCCACGTGATCCTCCCACCTAACCTCAGTACTCTGTACTCAGTACTCTCCCCGCCTAACAGGTTAGATTTCCATCCTAGTTTTCATCCCATCAGATCGCAGTCCTACTCAACAGTCCTATTTCCTTAGCCAGAGGAGGACACGGGTTTTGTGGAATCTGAAACTTAAACATTTATGGGGGATGTTTCTTAAGAAAACGAACACAAAGTTATGAACGTAGGATCCGGTGTAAGGCTTTAGGAGAGGACCTGACAAGCAAAGTGCCTCGAGGCTTAAACTTTAAGCTTCCTGATACATGCACCTCTGTGCACCCCACCTTCATGCATGGTGCAGTGAGAGAGCAGAGACTCTAGGAAAGGCAGACCTTTAGCTCAATCACTTCACAGTCTCTACTTCCTTGTCTGTAAAGTGAAGCCAACAGTATCTCATTTAGTTCCCTCAACCAACCTAGGAAGGAGATAACTGATTTCACATTTTCTCCCATCAGTTGTTAAATTTTGCTTATTTGATCTCCAAAATGAGCTTAATCCTCCTTTTTCTTCTCTCAACCCCTGCAACTACTCTGAATCACCATGTGTCACCTGGACATTTGTAAGTCTCCTAACTGCTGGCCTTCTCTCGGGCCTCCCATAGTCCATCATCTACACAGAGGCCAGATCCACCTTTTAAAAGGACAAATCAGATCATGTCCATCCCTGATATAAATGCGACAGTGACTTCCAATTGGTCTTTTCAAGACTGTAACTGTGTACACACACACGCACGCACACACACGCGCGCGCAAATACGTACATACTCATTCGTTACTTGATGTCATTGTCTCACATTAATTTTTTAAAATACGTTTCATTTAACAGATATTTAAAAAATATTACATCTAGGCAGAAAGTATATATTTCATTTATATGTGTAGAGAATAGCTATAAAATCTATCACATATTTGTTCACAAAGAAAATCTTAACCAATGCAGAAAAAGAGAGATTTTAAAGGCTGTGTTTCATACTAAATGTTAAGGGCAGAAAACATGTCCGTTTTGTTAGTTGCTGTGTCCCCAGAACCTAGTTTATGACTTAGCATGCAGTAGGTTTTTTATCAATACGTGTTCAAAGAAAGAATAAATGAATACACTAATGATAGTTGTGACCAACTAGGCTGTTCACATAGAAGACAACTATTACAATGTTCTGAGCATTTACAGATTGGCAGGCAAGGTTATAATTACTACATAATTAATACTATTATCTAATATTAATCACTAGGCACCAAAAATGCCTTCCTCCCCACACAACCATGTCTTCCAGAGCAGCTGGTGCCACAGTTTCACTGGCAGAGCCTCCTCTTCCTCAACACGAGGGGCCTCTTGTTTGGGTGAGCGCCCCTCTGAGCGGCCTCACCTTCCTAGGCGTGTAATAAGGTGAGTTCTATTGCTGGCTAAGAGTCTAACCTTAGTGCCAGGGAAGAAACCCAAACTCCATTTTTGATTTATCACCAACCACATAGTCAGCTACCTCCGTGCTCTCCACTGTCTTCGAGGTCTAGAAGGCATGGCGAAATCACCACCTGTAGCCATCAGCCTCCTTCTTCCTACCTCCGGTGTACGACTTTAGGTCTGAGCTGTGCTCTCCTATCTCTTCCAGACTTCGGTCTCTGTCGCTCCCTCCAGTGTGCCCCCTCCCCACGGCAAGCAGCTCCCTCACGCGCCTCCTCCCAGCCTCTTGCACCAGGATATGCAGGCGGTGGTGGCTTGCCTCCTGGGGGAAGAACCGCACCCTCGCTCAGGCCGCCTCTCGGATTCGTATTTCTGGGCGCAGTCTCTGTGGTCACCCTGATTATGCCTTTGCTTTATGTCCACACCTAGGAGACTGCTCCAGAACATGAAGGCTGAATATTCTCTTCAGGGAAGCCTTTGATTCCCCCTCTATCTCCTCTGTTGCCATGGCATAATCCACTGGCATTTACCAACAAATTGCTATCAATTATTGTCAGCCCAGTGACTCAAAGAGGCCAGGTTATGAAGCACCTAGGAAGCACAGAAGAAAATAGCTGAGGTTTTCACCTCTCTCAACATGTCTTCAGCTTCTTCTGGTCAATGTGAAGGAATTTTGCGTCCTCCGTTTTGCCTGTCCCAGGCTATCTCCCTAGGAAATGAGAGGTTCTGTCCCCTAGTGACAGGTTTCAGGCAGTTGCCAGTAGGCTGAAGAGTTGTCCTTGGGATAGAGTCCTTCCCGTTCCCCTCAAATAAGTCACTACAAATGTCGGAGGACAGAACGGTCCTATAGCCTTTCTCATTAGCAGGCAGAGCCAGAACTTTCCCTTGGGGTAAGTCCTCTGCTGCTCTTTCTTCTCCAAGTCCAAGAATCAAACTGGGCCTGGGGACAGGAAGGTGACTGAAGAAAGCTTTAGTCAGTCTCTAAGAGTCAGTAGAAGTAGGTGCTGCCCTTTCTTGATTTTTTCCTTTCCTTTCTATCTCTTTTATTAAAATGGGAAAACAGAAAAGGCTAAGAAAGCCATAAATGAGAAGAAAGACACAGACGGAGGGTGGCAGAGGAGGTAAGAGGGATAATGAAGAGTGCGCGATGCCCAAGTGCTGAACGGAGGGACGAGACTTCCCTCTTCGTAACCTATAGACAATAAAAACATTTCAGAATGACCTAAATCGAAATTTCTTATCTTGGCCTTCAAGATCCTAACTGCGAATTAACCTAGACCTACCTAACCTGGCCAACCTTATATTCCAGTTACCCAGAAGCTCACGTCTTTCCCCCAGACTGTGATTACCATTCCTCCTGCCTACAATATCTTTCCCTGGAGCCTTTCAAAATCAGCTCATCCTTTAACACCCATTCAAGAGCCCGCTCTCCTGAGACCACTGTGGCTCTTCCAATACTGGGGAATGCGAGCCCCCAGCAGACTAACTGTGCTAGCTGTGAGATGCTGGGCAAGCTACTTAAACTTTCTGTGTCCCAGTGACCTAATTTTCAAGCAGGGATAATAAAAATGATGCCTAGTTTACTGTGTCATTGTAGAGAGTCATGGCGCTGACTTATGTGAAGGGCTTAGAAATGTTTGGCGTACTGTGAGTGCTCCACAAATAAATGCCACTTCTTCACACAGCTTAGCACACACTGTAGCACTTCGATCATATATTGTTCTGAATAATTCTGGAAGGAATTCAGAAATGCCACCTCTGCTTCCTCAACCAGACTGGAAGTTCTTGTAGGATATGTGTTATGTCGAAGAGCTATCTGAAATACCCCAAAGTGATATTTGCAATAGGGATTCAGAGCTCCACAGGAGCAAAGTCCTCAAGTTTCTATGTGTGGAGTTACACCATGCAGTTGATGCTGGAGAAACTAGACAAAGGCAGCTCTGAGGCGCTCACGTAAGGTTGCCAAGAGGATACACGAGGAGGTGCATTATTTCTAAATTAACAGGCCCCCTTCCCTGTGCCTGCTCCCAAAGCCTTCAGGGAGAGGCTGGTGGCGGGCTTGCATTTGTACTGAGCAGAGCTACAAATTTGTTGAACATTTTGTTTTGATTAAAAATTAATAGCTGTTTTTGACCCATATGGATTAATTTCACTTTCTCTAAGTATCTCCTTAATTGACAAACTACCATTAGGTGAAAGAACCAATTAAACAGAGCAAAATACTCCCTCCCTCTCTCTGCCAGTCTTCCTGCTCCTTCCTCCCTCTCCACGCTGACTTGCCTGAGTGTTTTAATACATTATTTCCATACCAGAGCATGAGATAAATTACTCGGCAGACACACAGGAACAAAGGTGGCAGGTGTGCCTGACGTGGGTGCAGGGCTGGTGGACAGAGGCATGGGGAAGGGATGAAAAGACAAGAGATCCACATCCATGGCCTCAAAAGATTGACAAGTACAGTTCTTGTCAATTAATGACACTGCCAAGCTTATCGGCCATCGAAGGCCATTCAGTGTGCTGCTTTATCAGTTTGGCAAAACTCCTTGATAAACTCTCTGAAAAGTGCTGGCAAGATTATTCTAATAACAAGCTGAACAAAGTCCATTCGTTGTGCATTACAACACGTGCTCTAATGCCCTAGCAAGGGGGCATGCGTGACCCTCCCTCTCAGGCTGAAGTGAGTATTCAATGGGAAGACTGCATGTAACAAAGTGTTATGGCCAGTGCATTACATCCAGGCCCCCAGGGACTAAAGACTCTGACCTGTGCTGGGGTTTCACAAAGGCTTCTCACTGGGCGAGTGTTTTTGTTCTCTTTCCTCTTAAAGCTTTGCCAAAGTGAGTGAATAGGAACACTGGGCCTTTATTGGGGCTGGAGAGCTCCAAGAAACCTCCACTAGGGACGGATCCAAAACAACTCGCTGTTCTGAAACAGGAGATGTTTGTGCCTAACCCATCTTTCATTGGGAGAACTACAGACCTACAACGTTCCAGTGGGAATGTCTGAAACCAACCAAACTTGTCAATTTTAAATTTGGGAGTAAAAATTTGTGGAGAAAATTTGTGGAGAAAAAAAGACGACTGTTGATTAATTTTGTTTTCCTCAGCAGGTTTTTTTTTTTTAATGTTAAGATCCAACAATGACCAGGACGCCTGCCACATACCCCATGGTAGTACAATGGCACAACAGGGGCGCATAGAGAGAAACACAGAAAATTGCATTTTAAAACAATCTAGAAGGCCCTTTAGAAATTAGCTACTCAGTTTCTTCCTCGACATTTCATTATGAAAGTTTTCAAACACAGAAAAGTGGAAAGAATTTTATAGTGAACGCCATATACCCAACACCGACATTCTACTCTACCATCAGCATTTTGCCATGCTTGCTTCATCATGTCTCTATGCCATCTATCCAGACTGTTATCTACCTATCAGTCTATCTACTTTTTAACAGCTTTTTTTTTAAAAAAAAAAAAAAACCAAGACCAAAAAACAAACAAAAAAAATCAAACCCTATTTTTAAAAGCTTTTGGAAGAACACTTTCTCTAAAATATTTTGAGAAAGACCAATCTATGAAAAGAAAAATCAAGCTACTCTGGTTGAAGCAGGGCCAGGCTCCTGATGTCCTGACAACCCCCACCCACCCACACTGTCCTCGGCTCCAGGGAGGACGCTGAGAAATGCCAGACAACTCCTCACCTGGCAAATGGGCCACTGAAACCCAGAAAGGGTGTAACCCCATTTGACCACATCCTCACTATGTGTCCTTGGGTAAGTCAGCACATTACATTTCTATTTTATTAGTTGTAAAGAAGAGATAATTATTACATAAAACAATGTAAAAACAGCAGCAAATTCCTGGCATGTAGCGTTAGCTGTTACTATGGTCATTGTTAGTGTTATCGACATTGTCACTGCCACCACAGTGCCCCGCAGAGAACGAGGTGCCGCCTCAAACGGGGTGTGCGAGTGAGAGGAGATGGTGGGAAGCCTGGGGTGCGGATGCAGAGACACGGATCCCACCACCCGGCCATCAGTCAACCTTGAATAACAGCCACGTTCACAGTCTTACATGTTCCCTGTGCCCTCCTGATCTCAAAGCGATGTTTAAAGATGAAAAGGGAGGGCGAGTGCAAACAAATTCTGGAAGCGAAGTTTCTGCAGCGGTGCAAGGCGGTCCTGTTGTTAATGATTAGCTGTTGAACATCAGAGGTGTTGTTCCAGCACCTGAGCAGTTATGACAGCGGCGGTGCCCCCTGAAGATAAGACTTTCCTTTTTCTGCCTTTAAGCCACACAAATTGAAAAGGGTGACTTTTCCAACCCTCATATTGCTGCTATCATTTTCTCCTAAAGAAAATCTTGTCATCTTGTTTCTCCAAAAAACCTAACCCAAACTCTGAACTAACCCAGTGGGATTTCAAGGTCCTTTATGACCTGACACCAAAACATTTCCCTAGACTCATCTGCTGCCACTTACCCACTCCCTGTACCAAAGCCAGGGCGCACTGCCTGCCAGGTGTCCCGACCTCTAGTTTTTCCTGAGCACACCGGACCGTGCCACGCGTCTGTGCCTTCGCAGAGCAGAGAGATGCAGGACTGACCAGGTACCCACTCAGCACCGTGCTGGCATTTTCATAAACTTCCCCACACTAAAATACCATGGTGCGGACACTTTCAAGACAAGAAAATGGAGGCAGAAACAGTTGGAATACGTTAAATCAGGGCTCACAGCAGCTAAGTGATTCTGACAACAGTGCTTCAGAAGCCAAGGCTTGTCCTTCTCCAATACCGGCTGCCCCCGCTCAGGCGGGGGTCTCCCGGATGTGGCTCCCCTGCCGCTGCTAGGGAGAGCTCCCCTCACCTCTCCAGTCCCTCCCCGGGCCTCCGGCAGCACCACACACAGACTTCCGGGGAATCAGAGAGAAGATTTCGCAATACGGGGAAGTAGGTAGGTTTCGGAGCTGGGCAGCCCTGCTTCTAATCCTGGTTTGGAACTTCACTTTGTCAGGGGGCGAGTCCCTCACGTGCACCTCACGTGGCTGTGGTGGGGATTCACTGAACCTTGCTTGCCTCGTAGGGTACCTGGTCAGCGGGGGGGGGGGGGGGGGGGGGAGGCATCTGCTCAGTGTTAAGGTTCTACTACACCCTTCCTTTAGAGTTTTTATCTTTTTGTCACAAAGAGTGGACTCATGGTCATGAGGCGACAGGAGCACACCGAGGGCAGGGGCCAGCATTGCTGGGAGGACCAGGACACCCTCTGCCACTCAGTCCACTGAGTGGCTCACACGGGACTCTCGCTGAAACCACAGCGTGGCTGATCTGCCATGGACCCAGAAAAGGCTGCCAGGTCCACATCTCAATACCTGGCCCACCACTTGTGGGCTGCATAGAAGCCTGGGGCACTGCGTTTATTACCTCAGTTTTACAGGTAATGAAGCCCAGGTGATTGGGGTCTGTACTGTCCAAAACAAACAGTGCCTTGTCTGAGTTTAGGTTCAGGTTACGCTGTGGGATGGTGCCCAAAAAGTAACTGAGAACACAGGTAAAAAATGCCTTCTCCAGACACAGCCATCTGGAGTTTCAAAAGAGCCAAGGCTTGTTTTGAACCCTGACCCCTACAACTTAGCTATTGTCCGGGTGACTTGAGCTCGAAGTACACAAAAGTCCACTAATGGGCTTTGCAGAGAAAAACACGCAGCTGACACACAGAGCTGGAGTTATCCCTTTTGGGAATCAAACGCTTTCCATTTCTCCTGGATGCTGGTGTTAAAGTCTTCCTAACCAAGAAGCACGAAGTGCCTCAATTTCGTGGATGCTCAGCAGACATCCTTCTCCCACCACTAATGGCCACGCGGGGACAAAACTGTTCTCTCAGGATCTAATGAGGGAAGTGGGGAAAAGCACATGACTAAAGACTTACACAAAGAAAAAGGTGGGTTTTTGTAATACAAGTTTAGGAATAGGACGCTTGTCTTTCCTCGCAGTTAGGTTCAAATGGAACCCAGTCTTAGCTCTCCCTCCTTGAGAGGGCGCACAGCTCAGCTGGTGAAACGAGCCATGAGCTGTCGTGTGTGTGGACTGGGCACACGGCTGTTTCTGACAAACCCATGTTGGCAGTAGCTGCAGAGACAGACAACCACCTCGTCCTGGGCCTTTTCCTGCGTGCACCATGGCACCCTGAGATCCCTCCAGTATCTCCCATGCAGAGATCAACGACCCTGCTTCCCCTCTCCTGCCCAACGGTCCACGCTGTAATCACATGTAGAAGCACCACAGTTAAGAAGCTGCACAACAAATTCCAGGTGACACGGTCTAGCAAGAAAATATAGCACCCACCACGCAAGGCCATGGCTTGCTTGTGCTTGGGTTTGTTCCTACCGTAAGGTCCAAGAGGAGAAATTCCCATTAAGGGAAATTCCCATCGCCTGCCTGGAAACATAAACACAACCTGAGGGGAAGGAAGATGGAAGCCAGCTCCCCTTCCTTCACCCTAAAAAACGACGACTTCCTGTTGAAAGAGCAGAATAGAGAGGGGCAGCTCACCTACTCACAGAGCCCGGCCGCTTAGCGGCCATCCAAGAATCTGAAGAGCGATCTTGAATTTTAAAACATAATAGACGAGGGAGTCAGCTTAAGAAAAGATCTCATCTATCAGCTAACAAGAGGCTGGGGTCATGAAGTGGGGTATTCTTTATACTTGAGAGACCATGCTAAAAATCTCAAAAATGCAGCAGAAGGGTGGGGGCTGGGAGCCGTGGTGCGGGGTTCTTAGCATGTAATAGAGGTTGCCGTTTCAAGGAGGCTTATCATTTTTTCTGACATCCTGACAGAAATGCGTACTATAGAAGTTTAGCAATGTGGGCAGGTTAAATTATACGAGGCAGAGGGAATTGTTTCACTGTGAATTGAAGCACTGCTGCGGGCCGCCTGGGGCTGTGCGGCAGCGGCCTGGGCACCGCAGTCCCGGGCTCCCTCAGAAGCGGGTGGGCCGTGGACGGCGCTGGGCTCAAGGGCTCCGGTTTGCAAAGTGGCAGCCCCTGAATGGGGTGTTCGGAAGTTGGCAGGCTTTGCAGTCAGCCTTTTCTAGGCTCCTCTCACTCTCCTGGAACCCTGAGGAGTGGGGCCTTGGAAGCAGAGAGGCCGAGGAGGCAACCTGGGAGGGTGTTCTGCTCATCACCACTTCTCTCCGCCTAGAATGAAACAAAAAGTGCTGCTCCACACAACTGCGCCAGAGATTCTGAAGGGCCTTTTAATCATCCGAGAAAGATTAAGTTGCATTCAGTAAAATCTGACTGAAGCATATTTAACTGGAATCTAGTCTTCGAAAATTAGGCATCTGCATCTCTGTAAGTGACACATCCCTATCAGACAGACCAGTGCATTTCCCCACCACGGCAGACCCCACACACAATGCTGCAGTCCATCCACACAGCAGAAAAAACTAGATACCACCATAGCTTTTCCTCACCAGGAAACGAAGCGCTTGCCAGTCCACTGCATTTTAATTGTACTAGGATGTGGATGCAAGAAGTTAAAACTGCTTCCATATGGTTTCGTGACTTGCTCCCTGGTGCACTCAAAGCTGCCCGCCTCAGGCCTGGAAGGCCACTGCCACCTCCCTCCCTGGGGGAGAGCACGTGGCTGAGGTGTGGACACAAAGAAACGAGAATGACAGTTGCCATGACTTTCTGACTTTTTTATTAAGGTGGGAGCTACTAAGTACCACACGTGCCACGTAGCCCTTCTTCCCACTTAAGAAGGTGGCAAAATGAGCCCTTTTATAGAGGCTCAAGGCGCACGGCTGGTAGGCGGAGAGCAAGGTCTACAGTTGGTGCTGTTTCTACTGCGTGCGCTGCCTGGAATAAAGAGAAAGTATGGTTGTCTCCTTAGCCCCAAACCAGCACCATCACACTCACTGCCACGCGCACATGTGTGGTATCACACACACACACCATCCTTTCTGGAGGAGGCATTTGAAAAAACCGGGAACTTCAGTAAACAGACCAGACTTCATGCCTGTGGCACAGAGATGACTTCCTGAACTTGACCTTCAGGCATCTCTAGCAGCCTCAGTCCCAAAGGAAGGCTGCAGGGAGACAATGCAGGGAAAGCAAGGCTGCAGGGCCCTAAGCAAAGGACACTTCACCCAACACGTCCGGCCAGGTGAAACCAGGCTAAAAATCCACATCCAGGGCAACTGCAGCTGGGAAGAGAGGCCACTGAAGGCTGGCAGGAGAGTGGGTGGGAGAGAGGAGGGTGGGAGAGAGGAGGGTGGGAGCCAGTGTCCGTGTGGGTGCCTCAAGCTGCGTGTGTTCTGATCGCCTGTGGGTAGACTTGCCCACTCTGGCCGGAGCAGCTGCCCTGCCTGCTCTCTGCAGAAGGGTGAGCGTTCAGTCACAGTCCAGCCCGGCCAGCAGCTTCCCGCCCTTCGGAGCTCTTCCATTCCCTCTACGTGATTTGGAAATCTGGCTAATGCTGGTGTCTCTGAACACTTTCTAGTAAGTGAGCATTAATTAATGCTAAATGACTATGGAATTTCTCCCAAATTATACGCGACACTCACATTGAGAGCAAACATGTTCACTTGCATAGATGTATCACAGTGAGTACCACAAGAATTTACAATGATCTGCCAAGGATAAGAAGTAAACTCTCTTTAAGTAAGAGTTCTATTTAACCAAAATAAAAGTAGATGCTTTAGGCGTGACTGTTAATTAAAATAACAATTTGGCCATGGGCTATGTAAATCTTATACAAGGATGGAATTGGTGGTAAATGGCTGGGGACACCAAGGCCGAAGCGAATGTGCCAGGCTGACCGCTGGCTTTCTGTGCTGGGCGAGGAAGGCAGCTTACATTCTATTAAGTACCTGTGATGTACGTGCGTGTCTTATTTCATCTTCGCAACAATGGCGAGGAAAGTACTGGTATCATGACAGCTTTAAATTTAAGGACACTGGAGCTAAGAGGAGATGAGGTGCTGCCGAAGCTCACACAGCTAACAGGTAGGACAGCTGTCACCAAAACAGGTTTTCTCGACCCCAAGCTCACAGTTCTCTCCTATTGACTTGTGTCTCTGCTAGGTGGGCTGTGTAGCTGTAGCCTTAGGGACGCCTTTGGAGATACAGATTCCTGCACGCCGCCTGGAAACTTGCCACCCGAAAACCTCTGATTCAGAGCCCCCGGGGTAATGTGTCTCTCCGCAGAGCATTCTGGGTGACTGTGGCGTATAGCCAGGGTGGGTACTTCCCTCTGTGCTCAGCTCCTGGGAAGTCCTGCATTCCTATCTAGCTCCCTGACTAGGTGCTGCATCTGTTCTGCTCTGCAGGCCAGCACCCTTGGCTCGTTAACAATCTAGTCAGAAGAATGAGCCACGGCCAGGTACAGATGCTATGAGCATCTTCGCTCTCCCCATTTGAGTCCTCGCCATTGCTGCCTGCAGTGACCAGGATCAAGACCACCAGGGACAGGGTGGCCCAGGCCTAACCACAGGCATGAGTGGAAATAAAGCTGCAAGCTGAGGAGCTCACCACAGTCTAGAATAGAATATGACAGGAACTTACTGTTGCCCCAGGACTCACCTGATATTCTCCACTCGCTCCCAGAGTCACACCAGGAATGTAGTGAGAACAGTACCAACAGCAGCACCAAAGGCCTGTTTCTGGTCAGAACTTGAAAATGAAAACAAACAACAGAGTCGAGAGTGTGCGAGTCTGTGCGGTGGGTCTGGCTGATGGGAGAGTGAGGAATCAGCAAGGAGATCGAACTTCCTAAGCCTGGTCTAAGCTGAGGCTCCATTTCACGCTGATAGCAGTAACAACTATCATTTAATCAACAACCGCAGATGCATTTTTCCTGTTCACCATGGCCCTGTGAGGTAAGAACACTTACTGAGGTTCTAGAGAGGTCTGATCATTCTTTAAGTCACACCCGCAGTTGGTTATGAATTATAGGCCTTTTGAGTCCAAGACTAGACCTTCCTCAATAGTGGATCCCAGAAATGGGTTGAGAGTTAGAAACTTGATGACTACAGTACGTTGGTGTGGCTGAGCAGGGAAGCTTTGAACAGAGAAGTTAGGACAGTGTCACATTCAAGAACGAGAGCGTACACGCATTCAGACTTTACAATCTGAATCGGAAGGTCTGGAGACCCACGCCCTTTGTGCAGTCACTGTTCTCTGCTTACCCAGAAGCCATTTCCACTGCTTATTTCAATCTCTTTCTTGCTAACAGAACTCTAAGACAGCACAATGCCAGCTCCCAGCGACAGTCACGGTCTATCATGGAAACCCAGGCCCTCTCTGCCAGATACCTGCTCCTCCCTTTTCCTTTGCACCTCAGTAGGGATGGACTATTCTAGCCAAGAGGATGTAAAGGCTTTGACCACCTGCCTCCTTCTTGCTTGCCTCGTATGTGCTCTGCAAGGACCTGTGAATGTTACCTGGTAAGGAAAAAGGATCTCTGCTTATGTGACTCAATGAAAGATCCTGCAATGAGATTCTGTCAGACCATCTGGGTAAGCTCTAAATGCCATCACAAGTGCCCTTAAGACAGAGAGGCAGAGGGAGATCAGACACACACGACAGGCGAAAACCACGTGAAGAAGGAAGTGAGGACAGGAATGGTGAGGCCACAAGCAGAGGGCCAGCAGTTACCCGACGCCGGAAGAGGCGAGAGACCGATTCTCCTGCAAAGCCTCTGGAGGGAGTGTGGCCCTGCTGACGCCTTGATGGTGACCCAGAGGAAAGCGATGTTGAACACCTAGCCTCTAGAACTGCGAAAAAAGACATTTCTGTGGTTTTAAGCCACCAAGTTTGTAATAGTTTGTTACAGCAGCCACAGGAAGCTAATATGCTGTCAGCACTGTAAGGCGTTCTGTTACTGCAACTGAACACATCCTAAGTTACATCTCTCTGTAATACTCAGAAGGTAAAACCTGTGGATACCAGAGGGGAAAGGGGGCGAGGGGAAGTAGAGACAGTAAAAGGGGTTAAGTATATGGTGACAGAAGACTTGACTGTATGGTGAACGCTCGATGCAATATACAAATGGTATATTATGGAACTGTACACTTAAAACTTATATAATCTTATTAACCAATGTTGCCTCGATAAATTTTTTAAAATTTAAGAAAAAAAGAAGCTAAAACTTAAGAAAGACTGATAGAGGTATTGCTCCCATTTCTGACCATAAGCGTGTTTTTGGGGGGTTCCTATAGATGCTGGGATCCTCTTGGATACCACCCTACCCCCCTCATTGCTGCCACCTTTTAGAAAGTACACCTACCGTTAAAACCCACGACTGCTTCACTGGCAGTGAAAGGTGCAGCATTCCCAAAGCCGCCTTCACTGAGAGCAGCTACGCTAGCAGGCGGGTTCCCCAGCACCTTCAGTCCTAAAGCGCACGGCAGCTATCCCCCAGCCCCTGGGCCAGACTGGTACTGGACCATAGCCTGTTAGGGACCTGCAGGAGGTGAGCAGCAGGCGAGCGGAGCTTCATCTGTGTTTGCAGCCTCTCCCCACCGCTTCCCAGCGCTAGCATCACTGCTTCAGCTCCACCTCAGATCATCAGGCATTAGATTCTCATAGGAGCCCCGGTCCCTGGTGCCAGAAAGGTTGGGGACCTCTGCTAAAGCACACGGTTAGCTTCGTGAACACTTGCTAGGACCGGTGGAAGCGGCACTTCCTCAGTAGGTAGCACACAGGAGGCTCTGTTTCAACCATAATGTAAAGAACATCTCTTGGGGTTGGAAGTCCATGACGGAGGCATAGGGGAAGGGAGAGGTGGGCCCAGGAGGTTGAGGAAGAGACCTTTAAAAAAATCTTACACTACACAACAGGAGTAAATTCGACAGAGATTAATTTTAAAGCCTTCTCAAAAGGAAAACCAGCAATCACCATCTATGTTTATTTGGGTATCTCCCGCTACCCCAATGCTTAGTGATTTACTGCTGAATCTCTCTCCACAGGACATTCCTTTCCCAGTTTCACTGATGTGATGTGATGTGACCATGCTTCACAGCTCTCTGATCTTCTACCTCTTCAAGACATACCCATTTTGGGTCCCATTTCCCAAGAGGTCTGCTCCTGGGGAGCCGACTCACTTGGCTGTAATGGATTAACTGCTGGTGTGTGTTAAGGTTTCTTGAGGGAGAGCAGTGGTAAGGGATCAGCGATGACAACACTGTGGCAGGAACTAAAATCAAAAATTTACTGAGTACTTATTATGGGCCATATCATTCTAGGTGTTTTGGATCCAGAGTAAAAACAAAACAAAACAAAACAAAACAGCAGCAGCTCAGAGGCTCTAAATAAATCGCTCGAGGTCACAGTCACACAGCACTATCTCGACAGAGCTGGAATTGCGCCCTTACCACCTCTGCCCTTCTAGGCATGTCCTACACCTCAGGCTGTCCGACTTCCACAGGGCACCTCATGACCAAACTTCTTGTAGCTATGGCCCACCCTGTGGGAATGCACGGTTCATGCACTTTTTACAACAACAGACTAGCTATCATGAAAAACTCGACCAGATATAGAGTGCCGTGGCCACTTTAAAACACATGTCTTACCATTAGGCAAAGACAATAGTAATGCCTACTGAGGCCAAAGGCCATCGATGAATGAGTATTAAAATTAGTTGGTTAAAGTATGGTAAGAAACAGGTATTTGCATGCATAGTCACAAACTATCTCTCCACGAGGTCCTTATTAATTTGAAAGGGAAAAGTAGTAACTCAACAGTGAGAAACCTGGTAGACATCACCTTAACCGAGTGATTCAAGTTTCCATCACCAGCAGTGATGCACTGAGAAGGGCACAAATGGTATAACCTCAGTCTAACCCAGAGAAAACGTCAGACTCCCAAACTGGAGGAGAGACAGTCAATAAAATGTCAAGGTTATACAGGACAAAGAAACACTGAGGAATTGGCCCCGATGAAGGAGAAGAGACAGATGATAATTAAATGCGGGTGAGATCCTGGATGAACCCCTGGACCAGAAAAAGGACGTAACTGGAAAAACAAGCGAACTTGAATAAGGCATGAAGATCTGGCTAACAGTATTGTTCGAAGGTCAATTTCCATGTTTAGATATTTGTACTATAGTTTTGTAAAATATAACATTAGGGGAAGCCGGGTGGAAGGTTTATGGGAACTTCTTGTACTATTTTCTGTCAAATTATTTCAAAATAAAAAAGTAAAAAACATTTAAAAACCCCCCAAATCCATGCTTTCAAAAATGATGACATTAATGTTGGAATTTGGGTACGGTGGCAAATGCTCTCACGTGGGCCCTCTGGGAGTCTGAGTGGCCAGTACAGAAGCAGTCACTTACTTGGCTGTTTGAAGGCTGGTCTCAAAGGTCAAGGTGGCTCAGTGTGTTAGTGCCTAGGGGTCTGGAACTCAGGAGCCTATGCCCCGCTCTGCTCACCAAGGTCAACTTTGCTTTTGGAGAGCAAATTTTAGCACACTCAGAAGAGAAGTCAGTAAAGTTGGCTCCCGGTAGGTATCAAGTCTAGGTGAGTTTTTAGAGGCTATTTCACTTTTTAGTAAAGAAGAACTAGGAGATGGTGGGAAAGCCAGCTCTTCTCTCTAAAGGATCACCTTTTACGTTTCTGAGGGAGATAAATGGGAAGGGAGGAAATGTTTCTGTTTGCATGGCTTTTCCCTTCTTTATCTTATGCCAGTGAAAGCAGCGCCCTACCTTACTTCCTGCCTAAAACCTTAAAGCAGACAGCTGCTTGTTCTACCATCGCTGCTTTGCTCCTCTTCCTTTGTACGCGGCAGCCAGGGGGCTGAGCCTCTAATCTCTAAGGGCCCTACCAGTTGTGACAGGCCACAGCTAGCCAGGTCCTGAAGAACTGCCCAAGGTGAGACTGCTGAGAACCGCTGGTCCTTAAGACTAGTGAATCCTGCATGTTCAAGGAAGGTAAATGAATCAACTCCATCTCAGCTACAGACCAGCAGCATGGAAGCTGAGTTCCTGGGCTGATTCTGCTGATTTCCTTAAAGAAAGCTATAAACCCAAGGATATCACTGAGTTAATGTTGGATCCACCGGAAGTTAGACACTAAAATAGTGTCATTAAGGATACATGTGGTGCAACTCCGATACTCACCAGAGAAATCATGAGGGTATTATAATCAAAGCATTAAAATTTTGCCTCAGTTCATCCCGTTTCGAGTTCCTCATTTGTAAAATCAAGGTTACGTATTCTTTCATATAGAGTGTTTATTATGAGGCTTAAGTGACTTAATGTATGGTGCTTTAATACATTTGGCATAGAAAACTACACAGTGTAAATGTACCTAACACTACTGAAATATATTCTTAAAAATGGTTAAGATGATACATTTTATGTTATGTGTCTTTTGCTACAACCAAAAAACTAAAGTCATTCAGCGTATCATTAAAAAGTACACAAACATCAGGTGCTATGACTGACGTACAGTTCTTTTGTTCTTAATGGTTATCATCACCACATATATTTATTCCTAAATTAGATGTAGACAAAACTCTAGTGTTCTGGCTGGGCTCCCACTCACTCCCACAGCTTCAATAGTCTCTGCTGCTCAGATGGTTCTTGGTCTCTCAGACACCGATCTATACTTCTCATCATGCCTACACTGTAAATGTGTACACTCTTCTAAACTCGTCCAGCTCAGGGTCCTGCAAGCCCCACCTAAACTCATATTTCCTGTATCCCTCACTCTTCGTGTCCAATCCCTGGCCAGTCAGCCTTACTTGAAACTTGAGTCACCCATGGCTCCTTCCAAAACCCCACATCCCAGCAGTCACAAACTCATGGCAATTCCACTTCAGAAACGCCCCCCAGATCTAACTCCTTTCTTATCACCTCTCACTTAGCCTATGATGACAACTCTCTCTTTGGTCACCTGGTCAAAGTTTCCCACCCTTCCATCCCATCCTTCCACCGCTGCCAGAATTTTCTTCCAAAAAGTCAAATCTGATGTCTCATTCACCTATACAAAGTACTCAGTGGGCTCCCATCTGGATCAAATCCAAACTCTTACCTTGCCGTACAAGGTCTATTTACACGGAGCTGTTATGTCACCCTACACTTACAGTCACATCTCCCCCACTCACTCCTGTGAACCTTGCTCCATATAAACAGAAGTATTTATGCTTCTCTCCATTTGCTAAGCCTTTCACACCTCTTTGCCGATTATCCCCACTGTCCTTGCTACCTGGCAATCATCTACATCCACACGTTTCAGCAAGATCTAACTCAAATGCTTACTCTCCTAGACAGCATCGTTCTTTTTTTCTGTGCTTTCGGACATCATGCCATTCCTCAGTGTATGCTGTGGAAGGGGGGGCTAGTTTACAATTCAAGGTACTTCAGCTTTCTCTTCAATTAGACTATCTCTCTGAAGGCTCGTTGTGTCTTCCTTATCTTCCCATTCTTAGTTCCGAGGACAGTGCTTGGCTCAGCACATAGTGAGGGCTAATTTGTTGAATGAACTGTGAGTGAGAGAAGACATGACTGAGCTTACTTCCTTTCAGTTTTAGCAAAATCATTTCCAGCAAGGCTGCCTGCTAGAGTTTAAGAAGTCCTGTATTAGACACAAATTACATACTCTGGGATAACGACAGTTACTTTGGACAAGTCGACAGTTACTTTGGACAAGTAAGTTACATTTAATACCCTAGATAAGTAATTTACTAATCGGCATCCCAGTGACTTCAAAGACCTCTGTATCTCTCAAGGGGCCTGTCTTATACTTGGGAGTAACTCATCATCCACTGCATTAAAATTATTAATGAATTCTGGACTATTCTGAATGAATGCACACATGAACCCATACTCTATAAAATACTGTGCCCTTCTATAACTTTAAATAGATTAACTTAAGCAAGATGGAACCAATCTGTGAATGTCACTTAACCGATCTGTGACTACTGTAATATAATTGTAAACATGTATTCATATTTGAGACCCTCTGATCACTATAAAGTGCTAACTTTGGATAATCAAAACAGGAAGTGCCTTTGAGTGCCTACCCCACATGGCAGGAAGGTTAGCTTATGCTTTATGGACACACTGTTGTCGGCCCAGCCCCCACCTTTCTCACTCGCAATACCACACAGAGTTACCTCCAGAGCAGCTCTTGTGGGTAAGGTCACCCATCTTTCTACCCACAGCTGACTGATCCAGCCATGAGCACCTGACTTCAGCTAGGTCAATCCACAGTCCTTTCTGGAGAACCTGTCTTCTGGAACCTAACCCAGCCTCAGCCAATCAGAATCCTTTCTTTGGATTTTAGTAACTGCAGGGGAAAAGAATAGACAGTCTCTCTTCCACTGGCTGAAGCTGAAAAGCGTGATGCTCAGGAGAATGGGTCATGATTGGAACCAATAAGAGAAACCAGTGTCACAGACAGTCAAGAACAAAGAAGACAGGCAAAATGAAGTAGGGACAAGTCAAGGAGGGGCTCAATTCCCTGTCCATGCTTCTCAAGTCCAGTCCTAGACCTCTGCCCTTCTGATGGTTTGGTTATTTCAATACTTACTCGTATTCCAAAAGCCTGTACATTTCTTTATTTGTTAGTTTTCATTTAATTTATGTTATTTGAAACAAACAAACAAAAACAAAACCATGCTAGTATAAACTCAGCCAAATCTGTTAAAACTTAAGAGCTTTAAAATGACCCAATGACTCATGAAAGGCTCTTGTAGGAGTTCTATTTTAAGGATTTAAGAATGTGGAGATCACGTATTTTACGTAGCTACAGAAGGGTGATGGAACCTTTCACACAATGAATAATTAATTGCTCTGTAATTGATTTGGTGGGTAAACTGAAAATTTTTTTTAATGTCTGCTCTTCTTAAAGTGGGCCTACCTGTACATCACAGAAGTTCAGGAAGAGGTGAGGATACAGGTACGACTTTACTTAAACAAGTAAATGGTCTACATATGTTGTCATGTTGTCTCTGGGGAATACATTATTTAAAATTATTGCTGCATTCTGAACAGGCCATCTGAGAGAGATAACTACTTTTCAATGACTGGATCAATATTTTTGTTCTTCTTCTTTACTACTTGAGTGATTGGATCTAAGGCCAGAGAAGAAAATCAGGTCAGTCCCCTGCACCTACTGCAACCCAGAGGGAAGATCAATGTGTGTGTTTCGGAGCCCGAGGAGAGGCGTGGAGCCAGGAGCACAATTCTTAAGTGTGCTAACTTAATGTCAAATTTCTCAGTGAGAAAAGCCATGCCTATCTATGGCTCTTCGGTTGCAGCATTTTAAAAACTGCCCTGAGGGTAGGTACAAGGTATAGCTTATTTTATGTGTGGTCTATTAAATGAGCTCATGAATTGATGACCCTCCCACATACGTAGTAGCCAAGGAGAGGAGCAGCAGCTTTTCCATTCTGTCCAGGAAAGGTAACATCTCAAGGTTGGAAGAGAGAGAGAGACCAAGGAGCTAAAGAGGTAGAGAGGAGCCTTTCTGTGGGAGAACAAAAAGTAATATCCACGCTGTAGGCACGTGTGGATGTTCAAATGTCCAGCACTCAGACTCCACCAGTATAGAATTTGTGATGATTTTACTCTGGCTGACAGAGTGGGCCCTGATCTGCATCCCGCTCATTACTGAGAGACAGCCTTAAACTGTGCTTTAAGGGACATGATTCAATGTAAGTTTATTACAGGTTTCTAATAAGAATGAGAAATAGGATGTTAAGCTTTTATAAAAATATAAAAGAAAATAAGAGAATAAGGCATTTTTCCAGAGTGACTGCTTACCTTTAACCTAAAAAAACAAAAATGACTTTCAAGCACCTTAGAAGTCCCATTTGCATGCGAGTAATGTGCTAACTGCAAATGGGACTTACTACCTGATTATAGCTCATCACAGAGCATCTTTTTTGAGCAATATTTTGTTGGGTGTCAGAATTGCAACTGAAAGTGATAAGATACTCTTTGAGCATTTCCTTTTGTTCCAATATATTACTCTTCTCCCTGGACTGTTCCTATCAATACTCGGACTTATTGGCATGTGACAGTAAGGGAGAACCAGCTTAGAGGCTAGGAGACAGCTTGGGTTTGAAAGCTGGTTCTGCCACTAACCAGTGCAAGGCTTTGGGCATGTTGCATAAGCTCTCTGTGATTCCTCCTCTGCAAACTGGGGATAATATTAGCACCTACCTATAAGGGTTGTGGTGTAGATTAAACAAGTCAATACATGTAAAGCGTATATAAAATATATATAGCACTGTTTAAATAACAATTATCTCTATGTAAAATAAAACACGACAGGATTTGAAGTCAGGGAGATCCGGATAAACGGTAAGAATCTCTCCTCTGCCACCATTAGGATATGAGGTAAAATATTGATTCTCTTTGAACCTCCGTTTCCTTATAAGTAAAATGGGGGGTAATCATGCCTACACTTTGTTGGGTGGGCGTGCAGACAGTATGTGATGTATAAAATGTCCTGACAACCATTTCCAACTGGGCTCGTGAGACTACCAGGCTCAGTCAAGCTGCGTGGATGGACACAGAATTGGCCATATGGAGAACCCACGCTTCCTTCCTTTTGTGTGTCCACAGCAGACAAAAACAATCAAAATCAGCTCAATCCTTAGCAGGACTTGTGCATACCCCGGGCTCTTCTTCGAGAAGGAGCTGTTGCCCAACCTACCCTGGGGGTTAAGATCGAGAAGAGAGATGGCAGACTGCAGCAGGCACTGTGGTCAGCCCCTGGTTACATGTACAAGGCAGCCAGTCGCCTGCCTGTCTGGGTGTCCACACGCCTGCAGGCTGACGCCCCGGGAATTCTTCCCCTGGCTTCCTTCTCAGGGCAAGAGGGGAGCCGCCCCTGCTTAGGCCACCTTCCCCCACCCCCACCCCCCACCACAGTACCTCTGTGCAGGAAGTCAGGGCCCTCGGACTCCCCATCAGACCACCTGCCTGAAGCACACACTGGAGCCGGGGACTTGCCTGAGAAGCCAGTAAAATTTTAATGCACTCTGTAGTGCGGTCATGTCATACTCGGTTATGGCAAATAATCCCAGATGCCTGCAGAGGTAAAATGGAGCTGTAATGTGCTTGCCTCCTAACCCGAGCTGACAGCAATGATGTACGACTACCATTAGCGGAAAATATCACTTCAACTAACCCATGATCCAGCTCCGCTCAGGGTCACATTATCCATGAGGAACAAATTACACTCCCAAAGTAAATACAAATTTTCTACACGAAATGGGTACAAAAAAAGGGAAGGGGGTGATCCGTTCCCTTCGCCAGCACACTGCTGAGTGACACAGATGATAAAGGACAGGACAAATCATTGGCTGACAGAGTGCTGTGCCGTAATCAGCTCAGCCGGCACGCACTCCAGCCGATAAATACTATATTCTCCCCTTAGTGGCAAATACATAATCTTTAACATGGACATGGCTGCTTCTGATACTTACTACCCTTTGGGCTGCAGGAACACCCCAGGTGGCCTTTGCACTCAGAAAAAGAAATGCCCCATGGCCTCTGCAGACCCAGAAACCCTCTGCAAGGGTGGTAGTCAGTGTCCGGGGACAGGTGAGGTTCTTGCGGTGGCAAACAACAACAGAGTGAAACTGCTTTGGGGGTGCAGTTCAGGGGCGGTGGTGATATCATGGCCCATTTTCCTATGTGCTGGTCACAGGAAGGAAACAGCTGGTCTCTTCTGGGGAGAGCACACGGATGCGAGAGGCTCTGTACCAGAAGCTCAGAAACGAGCCTCTGTTCAGGTCCAGTTCTCCCCCCACACTGCCTGGGAGACTGTGACAAGTCCATTTTCCTGTCTGGGACTTAGATAATCAACAAAGCAACTTGTAGGCGTAACACCAACATTTATATGGGACCTACTAAGTGCCAGGCATATGCTAGGTGTGGGGTACTTGCCGGAAGCCTATGATTTAATGAGAAATTAAATGTTTACGCATAGAAACACACTAAAAGAAGACTGGGTTCCTTCACTAAATATGGCTCACGCTTAGTCTGCTCGTTGGTGTAGCCTCCCTCCCTAATTCTTCGTGGTGGCCCACATGGTGGCCCACAGGCTGACCCCGTCACTCATCTGTAAGAATTGAAACACATACCTTGTAGCTCTTCCCTTCTCACCTTAAGACAACTGTTTCTCAGGTTAAAAAAAAATGACATATTTCAGAAGATCTTATACATCTGAGTTGTCAGTACATCCAAATTGTATTTATTCAATGTTTACTGAGCAACTGCCACATTTGATTTTTTAGGACCTAGTGGGGCTGTGGGTGGCTAGATAAGATACAATCCAGGTCTCTTGTAGCACAAGGAAGCGGGGGCTCAGAGAAGAACATTGCAAGGGTTCTCAGGTGGCACTCTGGGCACATTCCGACTCACCCTGACACAGGGAAGCAGCACGTTAGAGGGGATGAGCCCACACCCTGAACCGTAAGAGAGAGTTTATCCCTCAGCTCCATCCTTTACTAGCTACTAAGTTTCATTTCCCTGATTTGTAAAATGGTGACACCTGCTTGAGAAGATAAAGCCCTTGAAAGGAACTGCCATCAAGTTTGGTACATTGCAGGTGATCAGCAGTGTTGTACATGAGGATGCATATAGAGCCTTGCAATAAATATTTAAAAAGGACATATAAGAATGACATTTGTAAAGTGTTTTGAATAATCCAATATTCTCTTCAACACGATGCGATGCTTCTTATTATTTAGTTATTACTATTGATCCTAATCTCGTTTGTTCACTGCTCCCAAGAAATGAGCGACATCTACATTTTTCATCCAAGAAAGCAGGGAGTTGAAAAATCACTAAAAGTACCCTCTCCTAAAAAAATATAAAGTCTAAACTGAGCCCCTTGGGTACTACAAGCCCTCAAACCAGGGGTTCCTGGTCAATCCTTATTTCCAATGCTCCATTCCACTGTCTCTATAAACATGCATGCACTTGGCAGACCATGACTCAAGCCTGGGTTGGGACAGCAAGGGGGGAAGCTGCTTCTGGTCATCCTTTAAGTAACTGGAGATGCCATGTAGATATCCAGCTAGTATTTCTCAACATGATTCTCACGAGGACAAATAGGAAAAAGCTCTAAGATATATAAGAGGGCAATTTGACCTTCCCGGCTGTAACGTTGATTAAAAAAAATAAAAAGAAAAATAATATACATTCATCCATTGAATTTTTGGACTTCCAAAAGTATAAAGTTTGGCTGATTACTAATAACATCTTAACACAGAGATTTTATTATTTTTATTACACCTTAGTACAAATGCCTCTGCTTATAATCCTCCCACTATTCAGGTGATTCAGGGTTCATGGTTAATTTCATGAGGATGAAAGCCATCACTTCTATCTACCTAAGTCCTTCTTGGCTTTGCAACCTTCCCTTCAAGGTAAGCCATAAAATCTTAGCCAATGGCTCATTCTAAGAGAAAGCAGCTCATCTTTTCTCTGGGAATGTGGAATCATGGACTCGACCCCAAATGTTTCCAGGAGAATTCCTTTTATAGGTTCAAAAATTACTCATTATCAATTAAGTGAGTTCCTAACCACATTATGTAAGCTAGCTCTCCACTTGTTCGCATACACTCCTAAATAGAGGAATTAAGGAACAGAGATGAATTGCTCTGCTGCCTAGTAACAAGCACGGTGACAGACCTAACATAGTCAAACAACTACAACGCCCATGCTGGTTCACCAGTAGGTACTTGGAAAAAAAAAAATAAGTAAGTGGATATAAATGACTGACTGAATAAACCAACAAACAGGTAATAACCTTGTTCAGACTTAATTAAGCCTTTATGTAAGTTTGCTTCAGTTACTTGAAAAAGTCAACGGAGACCTATCCACTCTGTTTATTCCCACTTAGGAACTGGAGAAAGATGAAAGAATGGAGACAATCCTCATATAGTCTTCCTCCTACCTTGGCAAGAAGAAAATACAATCACATGTTAATTTCCCCTGGTCTGCCATGTTGTTGGGCCTACGAAAATAGCTACGCAGAAAATCAAGATATTCAGTGTTCGATCATTATATCCAGCTTTATTTTACAGGTGACAAAATTAGGACTCAGCAACAATAGGTAATTTTCCCAAGGCCAGACAGCTGGTTAGTGAGAAATAAGAAAAGGGTCTTCTGGGTATCCTTCTCCATTACCCACTTATGATGAACAGAACATCTAGAACCTGTTCTTCTCTCCATTCCTCTTAAGAAATAAGAGTTTAGCTGAAGATGTCTGACAAATTTCCAATAACTCTTGAATATTCATTTTACTGACTTACACTTAATCAAAAAATATACATTTATAACCTCTATTTTTTTTTCAGGTATATGACATGGTAGTAATAGACATACATTCTAATACGCATTCAATATGAGTGAAGCAATTTTTGATCTGGCAGAAAAATGCCATGATATGAAAAAGAGAAGAACTTAATGAAAGTCAGAATTTAAAATAATTTGCAGTAGAAATTTAATCCAAAGATGGCATTAATAGAAATTTTGGATAGATACGATGGAATTAAGCCAGTTGGAAATATGATGATGTTGGAAGAACAATAAAATTTCATTTTGATCCAGATATAATCTTAGAGGGGTAAGAAGAGGTTAAGGGGACAGGCACTGTGGAAATCAGGCATCCAAAACGGAAAGCTCTTGAAACTCAGTCAGAAATTGCAGAAATTCCCCAAATGAGCTAGGAAATTTACAAATAGCTTAGAAATGTCTTATAAGGAAATAGAATTGTAAAAGAAATGTAGAAGGCTGGAGAGGAGACCACATTTTTGTCAGAGTCCAGAAAAACTCTGGGATTAATATGAAGTATGCCCAGGTTGAGTATCAGTTTTCTGAACTTGTTTTGCTTCTCCCCTCCTTTTGGAGATGAGTATCTAGGAAAGGAAATGCAAATTTAGCAAATCAATGAACATTACTGAACACCTAATTTGTGCCAGGCATTAGGCTAGTGTGCTATGGGTCTAAAGAGAAGAACATAGGCCCCTGCTCTTCTCCTGGACAACAGCTGTTTGCTCTGCCGCTGTGCAACTGGAAGGGAGGAAAAAATTCCTTTCTCTAGTTGCAAAATGGGACAGCATCTCGAAGTTGTCTCCTGATCAGAACTTGCCCTATCTCAAAACCAAGGGTGGGGGTTCTACAAGCAACAGTGAAGGCCTTCTGAGCTTCTGGAATGTTGCTGAGGGTGCATGACCTTTACCTTTTGTGAAATGTGGGCAATCAAAGGATGAGACTCTTCCACTATAAGCATAAGCTACATGCCCAGTCTTCGGTTTGATATCTCAGCAGTTTCTGAGTCCTTCAGGAGCCAAGTTAGGCATGTGGTTTGTGTTGAGTTAGGAACATAAGCCTCTGCTGGTTTTCTTGCTGCTTTTCTTAGAAGCTTCCCCTTTCCCACACAAGTGAAAGCAAAATGATCATGCCAATAAATTTAGCATGAATTAAAAAAATGATAATGCACCAAAAAGTGTGTGTGTGTGTGTTTGGGGAGAGGGCGCTGATGCGGAAAATCAGTGGTGCTGCACTTGCCTTAAGCCCGCTTCCCAGCAGACTGTCCCAGGTACTGGTGACCAAATCACAGGAGCCAAGCAACCTTCTCTAGGTTGGTCACTCAAATCGCTAAAAGCCCAGAGAGAGAAACTGCAATCAGGAGCCATGGTGAACACTTCGTTAGGAAAAGGACAGTTCACATTTATGAGGAGATGTTGCAGGTTGTACCGCGTGCACGTTATGCCACACATCTATAAACATACGCACGTGGGGGCACGTACACAAACACCTCTAGAGCCCTCAAGTCTTTCCTCTAAGCTGTCACATTTTTCAGAGCATAAACAAGGGCAAAGTATATATTTCTCTTTGACATTTGTTATAAGGCAGTAGTTCTTAAAACCCATTGTTTTACCTAGAAGCTTTTTAAAATGTGGAAATGCTGTGGCCCCTCTGCAGATGTACTGACTCAGAGCCTCCGCTGTGATGGGGTTCCGGGAACCAACAGTGTGGCATGTGGGACAAGGCCTGTGAAGTCTGGTTAATTGCCATCTGATACTTCCAGGACAGATGCTTGCTCTTGGCTCTAAGACTGTGCCCAGAAGAAAGCGTGATGTTTAAGATAAAGAGTTAAAAAAAAAAAAAAAAAACTGTTTGGGGACCCTTCAGAATTTCACAACCCGTCCATTCAGCAGAAGCTAGAAGAAGCGCCCCTGGGGATGAAAGCTGAGCTTCAGGTTGTGGGGGAGAAAAATCACACCTCAAGTCCTCTGGAAGGTTTTCTGGCAGAGCCTGAGCTTTCTAAAGAGGAAGATGGCCTTCTCCCTTCCCTAAGTGATTCTCTCTGCACTCCAAGTAAAACTAATGGAAGCTAATGTTTATAGAGCACGTACTGTGGACCAGGCATTGAGCCAAGCGCCTTCACTGAATTGTTACAAGGCCGCACGCAAGCAGAGCTTCATTATTGCCATTTGGCAGATGAGAGAACTGAGGCTTGTCCACAGCCACAAAGTAGCAAGGGACAGTCAGAAACAAGTTGAGGCCATGAGACTCAGAGGCCCAAGTGTCTGACCACTGGGCACTACGCCTTCCAACCAGCTCTGTCACATGGCCACACAGTAAAAAGGAAGTGAGTAGATAAAGAATTACTTTTAATCTCCACATTATTTCCGTAGCCAGATTGGGTAGGGGGTGTTTCCTAGCATAATGGTCTGCTGCCAGGGGTAGAGAAAGAAAGGAAACAAAAGAAAATATAGTCTTATGTGTGGAAATATGCGTGTTTCCTCTCTGTTCTCATGATACCAATTCCTTTTGAGTGGGGGATTGGGATAACTGCTTAATTTGGGTGATTAAGGTGCCAAGTGCTGCCTCTTTTCTTTGTACTAACTACAATGAAGACAAGCCCACAACTAAGATGCAGCGTTCACAGCCTTCTCTAAACTCAATTTCTGCTCTTCATCGAAGTCTTCCAGGTTCTTTGACATTAATATGAAATGTATTCTCACGGCTGGGAGGGGAGGCGAAGAGAGACACTTTGCTCGGTGTCTCATCAAAGTCTTTTCCATGCACGAATATGTCTCCTGCATTTATAGAAAGCTCTGTTTTTTTAGCCCCTTTCCCAGTCACTTCCACATTAATTAGTAAAGGTATCATTTTATAAATTACAGCTTCGTATCAGAGGAAAGCAGAGTTTATCTTAATTCAGTCAGCTGTGTGAGATATACTACCCTAATTTTAGACCGCCAGTTCTGCAGATTCCCCATGGACTAAGAGAATGACAGGTCTTCCAGAGAGAAATCCCAGTGGGTCTCCTACAAGTCTCACTTTTGCCTCCAACAGCATCCCTGGTGGAGTTGCTGAAGGGATCCCAGGACACTGAGTGGCATCTTTTCCACCATTAGCAATTCAGATTTGAATGCGACCCCTCCGAGCAGCACATGAAAGCAGCTCTGGTTAGCTCCGGGGCTCTGAGGGGGCCCAGGCAAGAGGGTATGGCGCAGAGGGGGCTGCCAGGGCGCAGAGGGGGTTGCCGGGGCCCAGGCTCTGGATCAGAGCGTAAGTCTGGGAGAATGACATTGAAGTAGACAACAAACACCGGACAGTCTCGGTCCAAAAGGGGAAGACTGCAATTACAGAGCTCTGATTGCTCCTGCCAGGAGCCTGCCAGGAGCCCTCGGGAGGAATGCCTGGGGGTGGGGAGCAGGGCAGGGACAGATGATGTGAGTGCCATTGTAGAGCAGCTCCCAGTTAAGAGAAGAGGTCCTGCCGGGACACCAGAGTCCACAGGGGAATATGGCTGAGGCTGGAGGTGCGCACAAGTCACAGGAACATTCCAAACACCCCTCTCCTCCTCCGTCGTCACCTACAAACATCTCCTTATTCTCCATCATTGCCCTGAAACCATCCTAAACTCTGAGTGGTGGGTGCTGGCTACTTTCTCACCGCCCATTGGTCTGGTCTGACACTTGGCTGCTTCCTGCACTCAGAGATGAAAAGCTGAGCAGCAATGACAGGAATTCAGGTCCTGGGACAGCGTTAGTTCAGGTGCTGTCAGTAGGCAGGAAACACCCAGATCCCTCTGAAAACCACAGGCAGCTCTCATAATTCCACAAATTATCAGTTTGATGATCATCTAGACAAGCGGTGCTAGATACCTCCAAAGATTCGGAGGTAACAGGCCTGGGAGGAGGCCCAGGCGCTGCGATTTTTACAGCTTCCCAGGTAACTCAGATGTGCAGTCAAGGTTGAGACTACTGATCAAGACACCTACACGGAAAGCAAAACTGGACATCCTTACCACCTTCTATCAGTGGAGACTGATGACACTTCTGGATTTCACAGTGTCTTCTAAAAACGAATGCCTGCTCAGCTATGAAACCCCAAAGAAGGCTCATCCCCTTGGAGAAGTGCCACACACTTGAAAAGTGAGATCAACCATCACCTGTAACAGAGCTCCTGGGATGGCAGAAAGTACCAGTCCCTCCCTGGGTGCCTGTTACAACGACTGCCATGTAGGAATGTGGCCTGATGGCTCCAAGGGGCCAGTGGGCACGCCTTGAACACTGAACCTCTGCTGCTGTCCATGTGCTTCTGGAGACCCCTACACCTGGTGCCCGAGACACCAGGGGGCCTACTTCTAAGGAGCTAAGACTTCTGGGGGCTGCAGTAAGGAAGCTCCTACTTGTCAGTTAAACAAAAGAATAATCCACAGACCCCTTTCCAGTGTGTACTTTCGCTGTCATCCAACAGCCCATTACCATGTCACAGCACAGCGCACCCTTCCATAGGTCACTTTGTTTAAAATGACATGGATAATGCACATGTCAGCAAGCTGACAGTCCTGGCCGTCCTTCAGAGATAAAAACCTCAAGGCGAGAGCCTGTTCTTATCTGGGGACATGCATTGGTCTATCATCCAAGTCAGGCAGAACATGATTTCTCCAGAGAACACTTTTTTCATTTCCTGATTTTAAAGAAATCAAATAAGCACCATTTGTCTTCATCTGAATATGCTTGACCTGCTCAAATGATGATGTCTTGCATTTTATAACAGGCTACATATGCTGAATTCAAATTAACAACAGTACAGAACAAGAGCCTTTACATTCCTCTTAGAGGCTGGCGGCAGAGAAGAAGGAAAAAATCTGGGCTTGATAGAAAGATGTCACTAAATGCTAACCGATGAGTAAAATCAGCAAACGTGTAGGAGGTGACAGGCGGAGAAGAGGGCTCAAGAAAGCCAGCTATGCAGGACAGACCCAGAAATTGAGGAAGGGAGGACAAGTCCCCTCCTTTTGGTACACGGAAACCAAGATATTCAAAATACATAAAGTAGAAATAAAATTGGGAAGAAATTTAGTTGGGGGCTTGGACATCTGGGAAGAAAGACCAAACAGACAAATAATCCCTTTGTTTCAGGCAGCAGGAAGTTCACTTTACCAGGTAGTGATCCAATCTTCTGAAAGCTCAAAAACAGCTCCTTTTCTTGATCCATGTTGAGCTGGATACACAGAGGCTGGTGGCCATCAGCCTCGAAACAAGGTATGTACCTGCTGGAAGAACTGCCCTCCCACCTGGCCATCCACCTGGATGAGAAGAGAGCAGTCCCCACGTGACTCCCCCTGCCCACCCCTCACCCCATGATGACATTCCTGAAAAATACCATTAACATTTCTATCAGAAAGACCAATGTGTACAGAAAAGCAGGAAGAAACATATGAGTTAGTAAAAGAAATGAAAATTATAAATACACACTAGCACATTTAATGTTCCAATCAAGGTTAAAAAAATAAAAATCAGATGGCTATTAAAATAAATAACTCCCTCTTTTAAAATGTTTTATAAAGTAAAGACTTAGTGTCACATATATGCAGTATTAAAGGGCTTTTAAAAAATTAGTGGACCTCACAAATTAAATGTTATTTCTTGTCACAGAAAATGTCACTATGTGAATAAAGTCTGCCTTTACAGGAGAGAAAGGTGCTGGCACCATGAAGCTGGCACGCACCACCTGCAGCTGCGTGTGGGAGAACCACGGTGCCCGCAGTGTCTTATGTACTGTGCCCACAACGGGCGGAGGGTCTTACCTTCTCTTCCTGGTCACTGTCGCTGTCACACTGAAAAGGAAAACGAGAGAATAAGAGTTAATGCAAAAATTGAGTAGGTTTTTGCTTTTGATACACACCCAAAAAGCAAGACAAGTAAAGGAAATAGGAAACGTTGCCTGAGCTGGAAAGTGTTTCTTCAGCTCCAGTGCTGGTAAACAGATAAGCAAAATGCCGAGAAGCGCTCTGTTGATTTCTTCTGATGCCTGTGCTCTGTGGCTCTTCCTGTGGGCAATCTGGCAAGCTCTCAATTACACTGGTGAGACCTCCCAGCCCCCACTCCACTGCACGGCTGAGGGGATGCCCACTGAAGAGCCAACCAAGCCACAGGATTAAGGTGAATCGAGATCATTCAATGGGATTCAGAGCAAAACCATTTCTTTAACAGACCTTCTACCTTCTGCTAATGGCAATGGCTCTATCTCCCCTGGTGCTTTTCTAGAAGTAAAGGGGTAAATCTCCGGGCATTGCATTCTCTCATTTGGACTTTCAAGGAAACAAGACATGATGGGCAAGTCTCACTATTTGTGAGCTGCCTTTTCTAGGGTCCAGAGGCCCAGCAAATAGAGGGGAGATATTCCCTATTAAAAAAGATGCCAAGGACAAGAGGCCAAGGTAACAAATCAACAATATATAGGTCAAAAAAAAAAAAAGTTTTAGGGGAGTAGACTCACACCATGTCTAACAGATCCCAAATTCCAACTGTTGATCTGGGTTTGGGATAACCAGAGAATGAATGATAATTAACTCAAAACTTTGGGTTCCTGACGAGAAATAAAGAGAAAAAAAAGAACACTTTTTTTAAAAAAAAACAAAAAAACTAAAAGTGTTTTGTTATCCAATATTTTATTTTTAAAAAGGGGATATGTTTTATTAGAGTAAATGCACAGTAGATAACCATAACCATTCCTTCACTCGACAGCCCTTGATAAGCATTACTAAGCTGGATAAATATTCAATCGAGACACAGGACTGGCCTTAATGTTGCTTTCAGTTTATCGGTACATTCAGGCACCACTTAGAGACCAGGATCTGTTTTGAGAACTGCGTTGTTTGGCGATTCCATCATTGTGTGAACTGCATTTACACAAACCTAGATGGTCTAGCCTAAAATACACCTAGGCTTTATGGCATAGCCTAAGTTTCCTAGGGTACAAGCCTGTACAGCATGTTATGGCACAAATCAAGACAAGATTAAATCAAGCATAAGAGCAAATGATGCAATCAAGAGGGTTAATAAACACAAGATGCATGAGGCTGCTGCCATTGTAACACGGCACACCGATTTCTGGCAATTTTTTTTATAAGTAGAAAGAATACACTCCAAAAGAACAATAAAAAGTATAGTAAATACATCAACCAGTAACCTAGTTGTTTATTATCAAGAATTATGTACTGTACATAATTGTATGTGCTGTATACTTTCATGGACTGGCAGCACAGTAGGTTTGTTTGCACCAGCATCACTACAAACACGTGAGTAACGTTTTGCACTATGATGTTATGACAGCTACAACATCACGACAACATCAAAAACAGCAACAGTTTTTCAGCTCCATTATAATCTTATGGGACCACTGTCATATGTGGTCTGTCGTTGACCGAAGCATTGTCATGCAACGCTGCAGAGATAGAGTTAGAACACAAACACTGAGTAGGCCGTGGCACAGTCAGAGCTGTACGCCATTAAGATGACTCTTCCTGTGGGATGGAGGAGAGACAGTACACAGTGGGGAAAAACACAGGTCATGGGGAAGACCAGTTTGGCAACCATTACTCTGTCTAAGCCAGCACGGTGTGTGGTTTGAGAAAGGAATGAACAGATGGCTGAGCAATTCTGAAGATAGAACCAACAGGACTTGGTAACACATGGATATGGGAAGCAAGTAAGAGGAATGAGTCTAGGGTGATGCCAAAGTTTTTTAGTGTGGCCACCTGGATGTGGGAGTTGATGCTGCTTTGAACAGAAACAGAAAATAAATTTGCTTATACAGAAGCCACTACTGGCTAGATACCCACAGCCATTCACAATCCCATCTCCACAGACTGTACCTTTTCCCGACATTTTGAGATTGAAAAAGTCAGATATTCTCTCTTTCTCTCTCAACTCCCCTTAAAGCTAAGGGTAGTCATAAGACACATTTTTGGTTGAGACTTGAAATGTCTGCCGAGGATTCTGGAAAATTTTTCTCTCCTCATGAAAAAAAAAAGAGCGGAGTCAGGGGAGAAAAGCAGGAAGTACTTGCCTCTTGCCTTTGAACATGATTGAATGAGAATGTGATGCTCAGATCTGTGGCAGCCATCTTGCAATAATGAGACAAAAAGTTTAAGTACAAAGTCAAGATGGTTGAGCCAGGAGCAGAAAAGGCCTGTCACCACTGAGCCACTTGAACCAACCTCAGAGCAGCCCGCCTCTGGACTTTTCTGTTCAGTAACAATAAGTGACACGAATGTTTAACCCACTGTTAGAGTGCTTTAAAGTCAAAGTAACAAGAACCTCATGGACATCTTGGGAAGCTCCTTCCTCTTCCAGCCTAAGCTCTCTGCACTACAAGCATTTAGAAACTCACATCGCAACCCTACTGACCGGAGGCTTATAACATTTTCTACCTTTTCCACACTGGCTCCCCAGTGCTATGGGGTTATCAGAGTTTTAGTAACAGTGCTTTAACTGTTACTAAACTGCATTATTTTCGACCAAGCTTCCAACCTCCGATTATCTAAACTTTCTTTTGCCTGATGGTTGATTTCTCTATCATAATAAGTCAAATGAGTTGAGAAAGAAAACGGGTGACAAGAGGACTCTGAAGGTCTTAGACCAACAGACGGATGAGGAACAACAGTTCTCCTGCCAGCGTGAGTTTTCCACTGCCTTTAATTAAGTCTTCCTTGAGGTTCCTAAGTTCTGGGCACATTTTCAAGAGTGAAAAAGCACAATTTGGGAGGGGTGTGGAAGAGAGAAGAGTGTTTTGCCAGGCAGGCTCATTTTCCCAGATGTTCACAGCCCGTCTTGTGAGGTAATCAATGACAGCTGAAGGCTGTGGCAGAGCATTTGCCCACATTCCCCGAGGATTGGTGTGCAGGGGGCAGAAGGAGAGAGGAGGTCCACCCCTACCCCCATCCTAACAGCAGTGTATCCCTGGGAGTGGTTATTTCTATCAAAGTGTTAAGCTTCCTGCTTTCCAACAGTCCAGTTCTAATTTCAAGGTCCACTTAATTCCGCATCAAGTAATTACTGATATACCCAGAAGCACCTTGTCTCCAGAGTTAAGCATATGGTGAAGAACTGAGACCTACTGGTATCCATTATGGAAGCAGCATGGATGCCAAGCCGATTAAAAATGCTCAGGCTCCCCACACAACATGCCGGGTGAGTGACAGCTCCTCGACAAGGCCAGTCGCAGAGTCTGCCAAAACAGTCTCTGCTGCACAGGGGCCCACATGGTGCGTTGAGAAAACAGTTCCATTTCTGGTATTAAATTCCCATACTGACCCGAGGACTTTGCCGTGAGCTCAGCAGGAGCGCACCATCCAATTTACAGCTCCGCTCTCTGGAGCCTCGAGTGCCAGCCCCTGGCAGAGACGAATGATGGTCAACCCCTCCAGCTCATAAATTATGCAAAGGCAATAAATGCACTCAGCAAACAGCGCCTAACGTTTGCCTAGCCTGGCTCCTAACACACTCTGTAAAAAGCCAGAAGCTCAACACATACAAGAGGTCTATTCCACTCATAAAGGGGGTTTGTTGACAACCCCAGACAGAAAGCGAGCCACAGTCCTAAGGAGTCTTTCTGCTTCACTGGCAGTGGTTTATGGGCCTGCTTTATGAAAAAGGGAGGCTGTTTTACAGAGTCGGTGTGGGGAGAATTCATGGTCTCAAATTCACATTTAATACACTGTATGGCTTTCATACCCGAAGTTCAATACATGGTGGATTTTTGGCCAAATGATTTTTGGTCTTGAAAGGTTAAAAGAAGTGTCTGCTCCCCAATCCCTGGATACCCACTCAATTTATCAGAGTTCACACTGAGCCACCTCCTGATTCAGGTTTATGTTCTGCATGAGGCTGGGAAATGGAAAAGGCATGTCAAATGCAGAAACAGGGTCTCAGCTGATTTGACCATTTTAAGCTTTTTGACATCGGGGTCCTGCATTGGTTTATTAGCAAACAGGTTGCACACTAACGACCAGCTTGAGGTGAGGGAGTACTCTCCATGACTAGATTTCAAAGCCCTTTGTGTAAAGCTGAAAATATTTTCCTCCATTTTATAAGCGACAAATGGAAAGGAACAACCAGCCCTTATACTCCAGCCCAGGAAGAATTCTTGGTCACTCGGCCTTCAGACAAAGACACCACTCAGACAGAAGAAAATGGGAGGCATGAAATCCAAGCCATTTATCTCAAATGTGGAACTAGAAGAGGACTCGTTCCTCAGCTGAGTACCTGCAGCTGTTGCAATACATCGCCATCAACTTCATCATCACTTTCTCCTCTTTCTAGCTTCACAAATTAGACATGAACCTTTAGAGGCACCTTCTTTCTTTCCTAGTCATGCCCTCACCTTAAACTCTTCAACCAACCAACCAACCAACCCATCAACCCCCAGCCAACCCATCAACCCACCAACCAACCCACCCACCCACCTAATAGTTTTTTCTTTTAAAACTTAATACATATTTATTGACTACATTTTTTAAAGTCACCATAAACCTACCATCCATAGATAAACACTGTTAACATATTTGTGTAATTCTTTCCAGTCTTTTCTCCATCCTCTCCATCCTTCACACACACATTTTAAGAAATGAAATCCTACTATTTTGTGATCTGCTTTGTTTTCATATAATATGCCAACTATTTTAGTTTAATGAGTGAAATTTCCCCTGTACCATCACTTAAAAAAAAAAAAAAGGCTGCATTGCAATCCATTGTTTGAATTGTAAGTAATCTAGTAAAAAAAAATTCCCGGGTGCTGGATATTTGAGTTGTTTCAGCTGAACATCCTGGAATCTCCCCCTTGTATGTCTTCACTGACGTTGCTCTTTCCTAGCACGTTCCTTGGCCCTCCCTTTTCTGCATATCCTTTAAAGTCACTGTCTCCCCAGAGCTGCACTTGCAGTTCTATTGTTTCTCTACGATTTCCAGGGGAGCCCTTAAAGATTCCCTTGGTTCCACCTTCCATGTATATGTTGAGATTAAAAATCCCTATGCCCACCATTTGCCAGCTACGGGACTGTGGGAAAGTTATTTAAACTCTCTGCGTCTCAGTTTACGTATCTGTAAATGTGGGTAATAATGGTATTTCCCTCATAAGACGAGAATAAAATGAGTTAATACTGTAAACAACTTGGACAGCACAGAGCATGTGCAGACAATAGGTGTGAACTATGTTTACATGTTTCTGTTTGTCACACCCCCTTCCTCAAGCCCGGTAAACACCTCAGCCACAAGTCTCCGTCTGAACCTGGACTCACCATCCTTTGCCTACCCCAAACCTGCCCCTCTCCCCGGCTGTTCCCACGGCATCACCATGCAGTCACTCAAGTGTCTAAGTGAAGAGTCTCGGTACCACCCTTGAGCAGACTTAGCTCCCGTTCTCGCCCCACATTACGGATTCCACCTTCGAAATCCTCTCCATTTCCACGGTCATGGCCGCTGCTTTAGCTCAGGCTTTTATTTGATCATTATAAGGGACTAAAGGCTGCTTTCCAGGGTCTGTGGTCTTTTCTTTTTCTACTCTAAATCCTTACTGACCAGAATGGATTTCCTATATTTCAATTTGATCATGACACTTCCCATGGCCTACAGGGCCATGAAAACTCTTCTCATTGTTTCCAGCTCCCACACTCCCAGCTTCTAAGCACTCTTTCCACACAGTGCTTTGCAGGCTTTCTGTGGAGAAGGACCATTTGTTTTTGTTTTGTTTTGTTTTCTTTCCAATACATCATGGACCAATGCTTTTGAAAAATACAGCAAAAGATAAATTGTTGGAAAAATGAAAAAGAAAAGATATATAAAAATGTTATTATTCTATTTAAGAAAGATAAAATTACTCTATTGAATTGCTGTATAAGTTTCCAAATGCTTACTCTCAACTGCCGTACTAATCTCACAGAGTAGACTAGTTACAGACAGCTCATGGACTACTGGCCTTGGTCTGCCTCCACACTTCTGAGTGGCACTATGCTAACAGGTCCCTTGCTGTAGACACACCAAGGCACACTTGGTCACACCCTCAGGCCTTACTATCTCTGCACTTAATTCCCTCTGCCTGGAATTCTATTCCATCAAGTTTCTATCTAAAACCCTTTAATGCACCTTTAAAAACAAAGTAGCCTCGGAATCTTCCAATACTCTTCTTAGAATTAAGAATTCTTAGAATTCCAATACTATATATATATATATATATATATATATATATATACATATATATACATATATATATACACATATATATGTGTGTGTATATATATATATAATTAATTAATTGCCTGTCTCCATTTCTTACAAATTTGTATTTTCACTGTTTGCCACCAAAAGTCTTCCCTACTAGAACGTGAACTCCACACAGGGCAGTGCTTTGCTCATCTTTGTATCTCCAGGCCTCAGGACATAGTGTAGGTGCTCAACCATACTGATCAGTCTTTCTCATTCTTTAGAATTCTTCAAACTGTAGTTGATCCCATGCAGCATGAGCAACTATGACTTAAAAGACAAGTAATTCCAAAGAAAGAAGGCACAGAAAACACAGACCAACTGGATTGCTTAATACAATGGGGTGTAGGTTTGAACATACTGGGCAGGGTTAAAATTGTTAGCAGAGCCTAGAGTTGGGGCCCAGAAGAAAATATCTTCCATTAAAAGGGCCAGAAAAGATGTGAGTATAATTTTATTGTATTTCCTCAAAGGCAAACATTCCTCATTTCCATTTGGGAATCTCACTATCTGTGTTTTAAGACTCTGATCCAAATTGAAATAAGTCAAGGTCTGCGACACCTCTCTGCCTCATTCAGAATGAAAGAACAAGATGGAATTCTAGGTACCTCGTGATGAAATGCATTCTTAAGCAGAAAGTGGCAATCATTGAATATATCACATACAATGACATTGAGGAGGGCATTGCTCTCTATTCTGCTCAATGGACCTTGCTGGAACAGTTATTTCGTATCTCAAATCCATTTATCATTGCCACCAAAGATGTCAGGGCTGAACACCATTGCTGAAGAAAGTTATTTTATTCTTCTTCCTGCCTAAAGGAAATGAGAGGAAAATGAGGGAGAACCCCAACTTGTAAACCACAGCACCTAACATCAGGTACAATTTAACTCAGCCAGTGACAAAACAAATCGATTCCCCTTTGGGGCGGGTGGTTTATCTAAGCCTGTAAAGACATCATTCACCTAAAAGCAATTTCAAAAGAAGCCACCTACAGAAAATATGACACTTATTTTCTTATTTAAAGAAGTGACGTGACTGCACGGTGACTAAAAACACGTCCACCATCATCTCCCCATCTGCCCGACTCCTAGTACGTGCAAAACGCGCAGCCATTTTGTGCCACAAAGAGCAGCTCCTACGGTGTCCGTCTTCCATCACTCCATAAAGCCCTCATTTCACATCATTTACACTACTCCTGAAGTGGCTTTGGACTTTAAGTGAAATGTAAAGCTATGGGGGTCCTAGAAATAAAATAATAATAATAATAATAATAATAATAATAATGGTTTTTATGAAATGGTTTGAGGTATTCTTACTGACTGTAAAATGATGTCATGGGCTCCTCGTCCCCTCTATGCCAACAATGACTATGTCTGATCAAATGAAATCGCTCAGAAATATACAAAAGCCTAATCAAAAGATAGGCTGTGTGCCAAACAATAGTTTAAAAGAAAAGAATAAACCTGATAGTTACAAAACAAGCATGTTAGAAAATAATATAAGGTTCACCAATCTTCAGCTGTTGAGGAGGTATAACAGAGAGCAAACTTTCAGAAGCTTCTGGAATTCTGTACTGGTAAGCTATCATTCCTGTACGGGGAGTTCTTAGAATCTGGCATTTTTGCAAGTTCTCAGCTTGAACTAACTAAAACTCAAAAGACCAATGTGATCTGAGGGACTAAGAGAACACTTCTTATTCTCCCTCCAGGATCTCTTAGGTGATCACGCATTTTCATTCCATAAGTAATTTTAAAGTGCCTGCTATGTGCGACGTTTATTCTGACCACTCATTAAAAGTGCAAATATAGTGACAGAAATCGATTTGTCCAAACCCGAAGTTCTAAAGCTCACGATTAATTTTCAACATTTTTTTTTTCTTTTGGTCACTTTGAAATCCAGGTGTATTTCATAAAAAAATCTGTATGCTGTAAATTTCCACTCAGCCATTAAAATATTGTTGGGTTTTGGAAGTAGGGAAAAAAGTGAATATTTCACAAATTTTTGGAGAGTGCAGCATTTTTTCTCCCTTAGAAGAAAGGAAGCCACATTTTGCCAAGTATAAACATACATAAACCCCAAAGATGAAATTTACTTAAAACGCAGAGCCCGTAAGCCTCAGTGGTTGCCAAAATGAGAAAAATGAATTTCTTGTCCAAAGGTGAAACTGACAGTCTAGGGCTGCGTGATTTGTAAAAAAAAGGTCTCTTTTAAGCTTAAGCACCAGATCCTCTGCCTCTTTGTCATTGATTTACTGATACTAAGTCATCAATAGCATTAATCCGTACCTGCCTAGGGACCTATTACAAATGACTTTGGAGATGGCGTGGAGCAAGAGTGTGTTCGGAGACCACAGCGTTATTACCATGGAGACCCGCTCCTCCGCGTTGCGTGGCGGTATTCTACGCGACCCGGGCAACGCCGCAGTTTTCCCTTTCTGGGTGAGAGCTGCCTTTCCCTTTGGGTGGGGTTGGAGCCCCCTAGCTCGGCTTCGACTAAATAAAGCTTGGTTCTTCCCAGAGTCCTGTGTGAACTAATGAAACCCAAATTTGCTGATGAACAAAAAAGGAGAAGTATGTTACGGGTTAAAATAATACAAGAGTCTATTTTTTCCACTGTGTTGTGATCCATAGAAATCACCCTGAGCCTTTTCCCTTTCTTCTCTGCCTGGGAAGCCAATTGCTTTGATTGCAGTGATATGAGCTAGCTAAAATGACTTGCCCTTGCTTGTGAGGCAAATGGAACATGCTAATAGAACTTATCGCATTACCCGATGCAAAAGTGCCATAGCTCATTACTTTAAGATAAAAGGATATCATTGCAGACGGCAAGCAGAATTGACTTTCTGAGGCCCGACTTGATGATGATTTAATCAACTGCTCTCTTTCACTTCTCATCTCTGCGCCTGTCGGTTTCACAGGTGCCGTTAAATGAGACACTCAGAAAGTGAGCGGAGGGAAAGAAATTGCTGTCATTACTTTTCAAGAAAGGAGGTATGCAAATTTTCGACAGAAAGATTGCGTTCATAATGGGCCTGGTAAAATACAAGGATCATGCTTGACAGGTGAGGGCAAGCCATTTGTATGTCCTTAAAGCGGAGTAACCGTCCTCGTTTAGAAATGTGCTCGGTAAGAGAAACTACAAATGAGAAGCCTGGCGGGGCCTGGGGAAGGCGGGGCCGAAGCGCACGGGGTAGGCCCAAGCTGGCCCAGTTCTAGAGGGAGGGAGGGTGCTTAAAGCCTTTAGGAACCGAAGGCCAAATGAGCATTTAACAAAGCCTGGTAGCACTTAGTCTGAACCCGAACACCAACAAGCTCTCGAAAAGCCCACCTTCTTCTCCTAGTGACATTTTGCCTGGGTTCCAATCCTGACCCTGCCGCATGTGAGCTGTAGAAACTGTGGCAAGTAACTTCGCCTCTCTGTGCCTCAGTTTCATTATCTATCAAATGAGGCTATTGACGGTATTTACCTCCCAGGGTCATCAAGAGCATTCGCTGAGTTAATAAATATATAATAATAAAATATATAAAATACATATAATTAACAGGAAAAGGTGCAAAACAGTGCCTGACACATAGAAAGCACTCAGTAGATGTTAGAAATCATTCAAACATTCATTCTTCAACAAAGACTGGGTGTCTTTTTCTTTTAAATTAAGAGTATATATGCCAGGTGCTAGAAATCTGACTCTAGGTAGAATACGATTCTTCACGGATTTCACATATTTAAGTCTGACTCCCCCAGCAGATGATAAACTCCTAGAGAGAACAGTCTGGCTGTCCCTGGGGTCATCATGGGGACCAGTACAGTCCTAAGGACCCTAACAGATGCCCAGCAACCATTTGATGATTTATGGATCCCTCCTCCCTCCCCCCTCCTACTCACGCCACATTTCTGATACTGCCTGTGACGCTCAGACCCTCAGAGGAATCTCCTCTTGGAGTAGGAAACGTCTGTCTTTACTCGGGAAGGGAAGCTCCAGCTCGCAGTGGGCCCTGCCTAGCCTGGGGAAGAAACAGTGCAGCCAGCAAGAACAGACGGTCTGGCCTGCATCACCTTCAGGAATGCAGAATGAATCTGAATAGATAAAATGATCAGGATAGTATGAACAGAGGTGTTTTTTCATCCACTTTGCCTTCAATAGGTAATTGTTCTATTTTCTCCAACACTCAAAGTAAAAGCATCTTTCTTAAAGTGCCTGTAACTCTGAGTTCTTTTTCTCTAGGTAATGAAGCTGCTGCAAACCATTCTTCCTTCCAGCCCCTAAGGTTGGGAGGCATTGAGTGTAGCTCCTGCTTTTCATGCTAAGTGGCGCCTGCATGATTCAATTCTCTGCCAGAGGGACAACAGCCACCTCAGGCAAAAGGAGAAAGAGCAGGATCCAGACAGTCAAGCAGCTCTGAGCCGTCCGTCTTGGAAAAGCCTGGTTCCCGAGGTATAGTTCACTGCAGCGTGGCTCTTTCAGGCTAAGAATTCTCCACAGGACCTGTCTGAGAGCATTTTCCCTCTAGAAATGCCAGCCAAAGGCAAGTCGGACCTATCCCTCATTAAAAAAGAATGTTTGGACAACAGCTCCGGTGGGAGGCGGGGCAGGGGTGGGGGGAGAAGTGTTACAACTCCTCCCTCCATTGTCAGGAAGTTAAGGCTTCCAATGGCAGAGGCAGCCCTTGAACCCAATTCTGTCCTCCTAAGTTCAAGTTCCCGGCAAGCACAATATACCACCTCACTGTGCTCTCGCGGGCACTATCCAAAGAAACTACTTGAAAAACATCTTGTTGATTGATTGCTTGGCAAAGGTTAGAGTCGAGCTGAAACTGAAAAGTGGCAATGACCATACATAGCAGGGAATGCGGCTATCAGCGTCAGCTGCCTTTCTCCTCCACCTGAGGCAGCTCCCCCTCAACGGGAGGACCTAGCACAGGACTTGGTTCAAGGAAGTGCTCCTTAAGCCTATGGCTGACTTAGGTTCAAGTTCTGCGCCATCCATGTAGCAGCCATGCAGTCTTGGGAAAGGTACTGAACACCCTGAAGCCTTTTTTTTTTTTTTTTTTTTTGTTCCTGTAAATGGGGATGATACTCCACAGGATTTTCGTGAGAATTCAATGAGTTCAAATATGTGAAAGCAGCCAGAAAGAAATACTCATAGTTTTATTTCTTCCAACTCTTCCATGAAAGATATGTTACATCACACACAGAAATGAGGTAACTTAATAGTTATTTAAATGTTGAGTTTCATTTTTTGTCATTTTATTGCCAGAGGGGAAATCATATTCTGCAAGGGTTTCTGCTTGGGAGGTGTTTGAGGACTTGATACCATGCTATACAAAAACAGAACCAACAACCCAAACAAACAAAAACGGAAACTATCAAAGAAGAGAAGAACAGGAATCTCCCTGGTACCAAATGGTTTATTTCATCGAAAAGTAGCAAAAAAGCAAGACACTTTAGAATTCAATTTTCTGAGCATTCCATTAAGTTCCTAATGAAAAACTTTTTTTCGGGGAATATAATTTGGACTTATTCTTCAGTCAACTAGTAGTCAGTAACCTGTATGTTGGGACTAAAGTGGTCTATGGCTATGCCACCCTGAACACGCCCAATCTCGTCTGATCTCTGAAGCGAAGCAGGATCGGGCCTGGTTAGTACTTGGATGGGAGACCACCTAGGAATACCGAGTGCTGTAGGCATTCAGAAAGAAAGAGAGAGAGAGAGAGAAAGAGAGAGAGAGAGACAGAAAGAGAGAGAGAGAGACAGAAAGAGAGAAAGACAGACAGACAGACAGAAAGACAGACAGACCCATTGGGACTAAAGTGAAACACACAGATATAAGATTTGGAATCTAAACTTGTAGGTTAGGCATAGTGCAATAACGATATGGGCTTTGGCATTATTGATGTGTTCACTCAAATTCAGATTCGCGAAATAAATAAACGGACAGATACACAGAATGGTATCAGAAACATCAAGTGAGTCCTGGTACAAGTAGGAAGCCAGCCGTTTTGAAGTCTGTCCAGACATTCTGACCATCGGAAGAAGGAGCTACCTGGATAGTCCTGTGCACAGAGTTTATTTATACGCAAGGCCTATTTAGGGATTGATCTAACAGAATTAACCAAAGGAGTAACCTTGGGAAAAGATAAAACTTCCTAGAGCATTAACTTTGGTAACTACAAAAATGGAGAGTAGTTGGGAGAATGTAACTAAAGGGCTTGGTATCCAGTAGACACTCACCAATGCAACGGATCACGTCTAGCCTCTGGGACACGTGGGAACGTCTGTCCCCTCTGCCACCTATGTGGAAGCTTTCTCTAGCTTCTCTGGTCACATTTCGGCTGTTGGTTTTTCGGCATCTTTAACACTGTAGTCAGTTTCCCCAAATTTATCTCAGAGTTTGTTTATACTCTGCTCTTCCTAAACCGTAGCACCTAGTAGGTGCTCAATAAATATATGTGAATAAATTCATAAATTATATTAGCAAAATATCTGAGGGAAGGTGTCTGGGGAAGTGCTAAGTTAAGAACTATATGGTGGCTGACGGAATGGATGCTAAGATGCCTGAAAGTGGTGGGTGTCTGAATGTGTCTATGAGAAATACGCAGAAATAATGTTGAGGTAAAAGGAAATCCTAAGAAAAAACACCATACACTTGAAGAAATCTGATATTAAGACTGCTCTTTTAAAAAAATCAGGAAAACCAAAATACTAAAATATTTCTTTTTAGATTTGACTCACTTTAGGCCAACGAAAGCACCTGGAATTGAATGGGAAAAGAGACAACGGTGCCCTCACTCTGCTGGAACGTCATTTTCAACTCCCTGTCAATCCGATTGTTTGTTTTGTTTTTAAAATGCAAGATGGCGAAAAGCAGAGCTGAAGGAACAGAAGTATGGTTTGAGACAAAGTGAGTTCCAAATGTTAGAAGGTGGTTCAAGAGGATCTGAAGATGTGTCGGACCGATTCTTTTTTCTTTTCTCTTTATTAGGTATTTCGCTTACGCCTCTATGAGGATTCACCATATCCATAATCAGGATTTTAAGTTAAATTGTACCTAACAACAGTTTTTATTTTAGGATGGCCTGAAAACCTAGTCTTCCATATCATAAACAAGGAAGGGTAGGATTACTATAAATTGTCTGCAAGAAAATACAAATTGCCAAGATAAAAACACCCACTGGTCTGCCAGTCTCGAGTTTCCTGTTTTGACATACTATATGCAGTAATTTGGTATCCACAATCTCTTATTAGAAAATGAATGTGCTATTTTTTCTGAATGCTGCAATTACAATAATTGAATTTAAAATGGGGATTGAGTTTCTCTATTTGGAGGAAAAGAATAATTGTGTATTTCTGATTAAAATCAAGGGGACTGAATAGAGATTGTACAAATTCCAGCTTCAGTCTCCCTGAGTGACTCCTCGTCAGGCCAGAGAAAAGCAACATTCAAACGCAGAGAAATGCACCAGCACCTCAGCAGCAGGCACTGTCTTTGGCCTCATTTGCTTTGTCTCCTGGCCTTCAGTCACAATACCCCCGTGACAGAGGCAATCAGAACACCATGGCATTGTTACAGCTTAAATGGCAGCCATGCTGGAGTTCCCCACTGTGTCAAAAATTAAGAGTTAAAATGCAAGGAAAACAAACATCTCTTTGTGTTGAAAATGCCTTTCCCCTTTTAGACTGCCAACATTTGGAGCAGCAGTTTCTGCTTCTCCATTATAGACCCTCTCCTCTGGACGGGGGAAACGTAATGGCAGAAGTGGGGTGGTGGTAAGAAAAGAAACAATGCTATTTTCTAAAGGGCTTAACTTCCTTTGTTTAAAAAAAAAAAAAAATTTTAAGAAAAGCCATCTTTTAAAGTTCAGATGTGAGAAAGGAAAAGGGATGGAGGAAGGGGGCTATCTTGTCTTTTTTTGGTCTTTTTATTATATTTTTGATGGTCCCATTCAGTCTTCTGAAACCTTCATTTAGCCAAACATAAAGGTGAAATTTAGTCTCACAAGTCTTCTCAAATGTTCATTAAAATAGAACTTCCTAAGGAAAGAGAAAAATTTTCCAGGACAAAGTGAGTCAAGGACTGTCTCTTTATATTGCTCACTATTTGTTTTAGCGGTTTTATTTAATGGCTTCGTTGAGATACGACATGAATAAACTGCCCATATTTAAAATGCACTATTTGACCTGTTTCCATGTAATGTGTCCACCCAAGAAGCCATCACCACAATCAAGATAGTGAGCAGGTCCATCGCCCCCAAGCTTCCTTGTGCTGTGTTAATCCCCAGCTCCTTTCCCTGCCCAGACTGCCTATGCCCCTCCTCCAAGCACTGATCTGCTTTCTGTCACTATAGATTAGTGTGTATATTTGCTAGAGTTTTATATAAATGGAAGCATACGGTATGTACTCTTTCTGTCTGGTTTCTATCATTTACTGCTTACTATTTGGTTGCCTAATTAAATAGGAGCCTTCTAGCTCTAAAGCAGAAGGCAGCCCTCAGAGGCTGCCGAGGCCAGGCTTTACTATCATCCCCCAGGAATAGGACCGATTACTTGGTCTTACTTTATTCTTCAGCTTTATTATGTACTTCAGTAATCAATAAACACTTCTATGGCAGACGGTTTATTTTACCCTATAAATCCAAGGAGAAGAGAATGATATTAAGACATCAGTATGGATGGGCTCTGCTGCTCTGTAACACTATGAGGAGAACACGAGCAACAGACTTAAATCTAAGAAGGTTACAGAGCAGTCACAGCTCCTGGCTGGATGGCAGGGATCGTAAAAGACTCAGGCAAGATCTACAGCAATGCACTGTGAACCAATGAGACTCTCAGAGCAAAAACCCAAACTGAACAGGCAGGCTGGTTGGGAAAGAATTACAAGCACTGGCTTGAGTGGAATGTAAAGATCTTCTTTCAAAAATCCAAAATATTTCTTAACAAACAAAAAGGTAGAGAACAAATACTGACTGCAGGCTGACTGTGTAGAAAGCTGTGCTCCGGTTTGGAAAGAAGCCTTCTAGATAGTCGCCTGGCAGTCCCCGGAGGCTCTTAATTTTCTCCCCTGCAATTCCTGGCCCCAGGGCTCCGCGGTAATGATCAGGAAGCGTCTTCCCTCTAGCTAGCCCTTGGAGACTCGTCCTTCCTTTCAAAAGCAGAGAGGTCAATTCATGGGAGAGGAAATATAAATGGCTAATAAACATATGAAAAAAATGTTCAACTTCACTAATAATCAAAGAAATGAAGATTAAAAAGAGATAGATGTATTTCTTTTTCATGATACAAATAAGAAAAAAATGTAAATGCTGACACTCAGTGTTGGCAAGGCTGTGGTGAGGCAGACAATCACCCGTTTCTAGAGGAATGCCAATTTTCTATCTGGAAAATAATTCTGCAATATGCATCAAGAGCCTTAACATTCCTTTTACTATTTAGCTCAACTCTTCTCTTTCTGATATATACGAAGATACAGATATATACCTCCAAAAAATGAGCAAAATGTCTAAAAGAATTTGTTTCCAAATTTCGTCATGCAGTTAAGAAACAATCCGATAATATACTTAACCTATATCTCCTTTTTTAACCTTGCAACTCCTCTTCGCCCTCTCCCCACTCCCAATGTGTAAGTTTAGTATTCCAATTTTATAGTGAGACAGTGAAGTCTGAAGACATTAACTTGCCTAGTCAGGCTTGTGTAAGAAGAAGCTCCAAGCATTGGAACATAGGTATTTCTAAATTTCTAGATGAATCCAGTACACGGACTTGAACCTCAACATCCCCACAAATTGGGGAACAGATTGATGTGCTAGTGTGGTGTTCACCCACAAAAATATGTTCCTAAGAAATTTTATGAAAATGCAAAAAATGATCACGGTCATAGGGAAGTTAAAATAA